>NW_024423675.1:39579985-39723979 GCF_017311325.1 Ursus maritimus
CAATGTTATCTTGTCTGTAAAATGAGAATATAGCAGTACTCATTTTGTAGGATTATCCTGGAGATTTAATGAGATTTTATACACACGTATATAGAGAGACAGAGAGAGTCTGGAACCGTGCCTGGGCCATTGTAAATGCATAATAAAAGATAGCTGCTACCATCAGCATCACCGTCATCATTCTCATTATCATTATTCTTGTCCAGAAAAACTGGCAGGCTTATGTGATGGATTGATCCATTGGACTTAATTCTTTATTCCATCCTGTGTCTATGCCTTTGCCATGGTCTCTTCAAGGGCAGAGATTCTGTGGTTCTTCACTGCTGGAATTTGAACTCGGTCATAGGACTTGTTTCAGTCAATAAGCATATGAGCAAAAGTGACAATTTGCCAGTTCTAGGTCTAGGCATTAAAAGCCCTGTATTTCCACTTACACCCTTGCTCTTCTCCCATTGCTCTGATAAGAGCTTCCTCCCAGGTTGCTCCTGCCCCTGCAGCCTGGGTTCCGGAAAAAGTACACACAGGCCAGAGCTGCCTCGGTCAATCCACAGAAACACAGTGAGTAACGAAGCCATCCAGCCAAGCCCAACCTTGATCCTCTGAACCACATTCTGCTCACTTGGGTATAAATAAGAATAAATGATTGCTGTTTGAAACCTGTGTGTTTGGGAGTAGTTTGTAGTGTAGCAGGTGAACTAATATGCTGCATTTCAGATACACCTCCACGGAAGACCAACCATACACAGAGTTGAGTGATGACACTTGCTGTCTGGCTGAATTGTAGTACTGTTTTGCCCACATGCTGGCCACTCTGTGCACATGGCCCAGAGTAGTGCTGCAGGAAGTGAGTGAGCGTGGGGAGAGGTGAGGCTTGGTGCCAGTTTCTGCCTTCTGTGTTTGTGCCACCTTCCCCAGTCTGCCAGCTGGTGCAGCTGCACCCTTTGGACCAATGATGCGATATCCTGGGCATCAGCCTAAATGGTACCACACATGTGAAGAGCCACAGCTGCTCTTTGTTGTGCTTCTTGCTGTTCTTGGCTCCATTGCAATGCCTGGGGGTGGCATAGATTTCTACACATGAAGTGTGTCTTTCCAAGATTCATAGATAGTGTGTCTTTTCAAGATTCTCAAATTTGATCAAGGCTGCCACTAACGATGAGGACTGTGCATTTGGAAAAAGGCCAGGTTCATTTTTGAATCGTTTGATTTTTTTTCTCAAAGTAATTGTGCAAGTAACTGAATCATACAAAGTTATGATATAACATCATATAGTTTGTCCTCCTGGGAAAAAACTAAAACTTCACCCATATTTTTAATGTATTTTTACATTTTTTTAAAGGCGGGAACATTTATTCCTTTTTTTTTTTTTTTTGCTTTATACACTAACACTCATACCAGCAATATGTGGATAAATCCTATGTGTTAATCATTCAATAAATCAAATGTATAATTAGTTTCCATTTTTAGGTTAAAAAGGTGATTTATTCTGCATGCGTGTCCTGAAATCACTGAAAATCATTATAGTACATGCTTCTGGTGAATGTGATCCATCTCAAAAATTTCTGAGCTTGGTTTGAAGCCTAAAAATGAGAAAATAAGGATAAGTTGAGTCCAACAGAATAGTTTGATATTTCTAGTCCATCCCAAACTTAATCAGTCTTTTTTATTGATGCTGTGGAGTTGGGAGAAGGAATAAAAAGAGAAAAAAAGAAATCATATATCTGGTCCAGCCAGGGTTCATAATTTAATGGGATGGAATACAGACACCTCTTCAGAGCATTATCAGTGAGAATGGAGACAAATAGAGTATTGTTTTCAATGCTGCTTGCAAAATAAACACTTGGGGAGCTTTTTAAAACTATCAGTGCATTGCCTCACTCAAAGTTTTGAGTTTTTTTTAAAGATCTTATTTATTCATTTGAGAGAAAGAGAGAGAGTGAACATGAGTGGGGGGAGGGCAAGCAGACTTCCTGCTCAGTGGAGAGCCTAGACGTGGGGCTCTATTCCAGGACCGTGAGATCATGACCTGAGACGAAGGCAGACATTTAACGGACTGAGCCACCCAGGCACCCCTCAAAGCCTTCTCATTTAGTTGGTCCTGGGTAGGGTCAAAGAATTAGTACTTTATGGAAGCTCCCCCTGTAATTCTGTGCGGGATTAGCCTGGCTAGTACATGGCGTTTTGAATTGGTCTGAAGTCCAAGAGGATGCTAAAATGGATACACCACCTGTTTTCAGACTTCTCTAGAGGATTTGAGCTTACAAGCAGGGTTTGAAAGGGAAGAAGCATGGATTGACATAAAAAGGTGTTTTGCATTTTAAATCAGTTCCACAATTTGGATTTTCTCAAGTTTTACCATTTCAATCAGCAAAACTCCGATTCATCAATTTGTGAGACGATGCTCTTTGCCTACTAATTTCTTTTATCAGTATTTTTACCAAATGTCAGTCTAGATTGCATTTTCACATCTTGTCTTCTTTGTAAAACTATGACTTCACTCCGTGATGTGCTGGACCAGTGTTATGGTGGCTTGCAAAAGTTGTGCATGTTTCGTTCCAAGTCTTATGTTCAGGAACATCGGGTTGGTAGATTGAAATTGGCCACGATAAAAAGTGTTTACATCATAGACATTGGCGAATACTAAAAAATCAGATGCTCTCGGATCCCAGAGATGACTATTAAACATTTAGTAGCACACAGCTGATTTCAGCGGAAGAGAATTATGGCACACGAATTGATTTTTTAATTCTTCATCTCTGATATCTTTAAATTAGAAGTCTCAACTTTTAAGTATCTATTGATCTGGGGAAAAGTAAACCTACATTTTCCAAGGATGCCTGTTCTGTATTTTTATTTCCTACCGAATCCCCCTCCTCATTTTACCCCTGCCACTCACAACAGCAATTCCCACATATTCTATGCTGAGAATAGATTTACTGGTGTTAGCTTAAGAATCATTCTGTGGGTTCTATGAGAACCATACCACGGTGTTCAGTTTTTCATTTCAGCTACACAGCAGCCCTTTTTTTTTTTTTGATGAGAAAAGATAACCAAGAAAATAAATTAGCAGTCTCATGATTGACCCTATTTTTTTGTTATCCACGGAAACCCAAAATGAAGCAAAATAACCAAATTTTGCCAAGGAAAACATTTCCAACCATTTCAATTACTATTTTAATTGGCTTGGTCTGGCTGCCAGATTATCCTCTAATCTCTACAGGAATGTTATTTGGGAAAAGTTGAAATATGCCCTGTGTGGAAGCCACATTCATCTCTTCAGCACATTCTAGTTGGACTAAGTCTCTCAGCATACTGGAATCATATTAGAGTAAAATTGGCAGTTCCTGGAAGAACATAATCCATAGATCATATAAAAGCCTAATTCACTATCAGCATATTATTGAAAAGTCTGAAAAATGTGTCATGTCTGAGTCCAAGGTAAAGAAAAGTGAGGATATTGAGATGTTTGCATTGCAAATACCTCTGGACCACGTGCAGATGTATGTGTGTGCATGTGTATGTGCGTGTGTGCAGGACTGTGTATGTGTCTGTGTGTGCATTAAGGAATGCAACAATGGAAGGAGGAAAAGGGTTGCAATTATTTGAATGGTTTCATGAAAGCATCCCGGGATGTGATGTGTTTTATGAAGATTTTATCGAGAAATTGTCTCAGATGCTTATCAGACTTGGTTTAGAGACAGGAAAAGGCTTTTCTTATTTATTTTAACCGAGTCTTGAAAAGATTGATTTTAAGATGAGATTATTACATTTTCAGACTACCATTTCAGTGTGTTCTCATTCAAGCGGGATGAAGAGTTACTGTGCTTATTATTCTTTAAAAGGTATTTGTAGTCAGATTCTACAAAAGACTCCAGAAAATACACAAAAAATATGTGTGGCTATGATAACCAGTTGGGTTTTTACCCTAGACTAGTCTCTTCAATAAATTCTGGTTGTTGGGCACTGTATTGAAATTATAAAATTTAAACTAAGACAAAGCTCACCAGCATCTGTTTCATATGTGGTGGCATCTGTTTCATATGTGGGGGCAAGCCCACGGTGAAGGAGCATGCATGATTGTGCAGTCGTACCCAGAAGTTTTGTTGTGGCTTCTCAGAGTAAATACGTCTCTGACAATCTACTCTGTGGTATCATTAAAGGGTGTGGAAAAGTTTCTTTATACTTCACAGGATTAGATGACTGGAACTGGGGTCCCATGCGTTGATATTCTTTGAATCAGATTTTTTACAGGAGTCTGCCGCAGAGAGAGAAGTAGCTTGCAATGTCCAGTCCTCATCATTTAATCCCCCACAGTAGCACTAATTCACTCAAAAACCATAAATGTAATGAATCTTTAGATCTGAAGTGATCAAGGGAGAAGAGGGTTCAGGGGGAAAGAGAGAGAGTACAAATTACGTCAGGCCAAAAGAATTTCAAGAGTCTGAAAGCCCATGTCTACAGGGACCATCAACCATTTCTTGCCTTCCTGATCGATGACCCATTTATTTGTACGACTAACAGATCTTCTCAACTTCTCACTGGCCTTTGCGATGCTCCAGACTTCAGAAAAACTGGCTGAGCAGCCAGATGGGGTACTCTTCACCTTAAGCTGGATCACTATTCCAATTTCCCTCGATCTTTGTTGTTTCTAACAAACTCGTATCTATAGTACACCATCATCAGACTGGAGTGGAATTCTAATATAGCTCCTGTGTCTCCTGACTTCTCCATCCCACACACAGATTCTTCTAAGAGATTCAACGGAGAGTGGCGATGAGACCAGTGCTTTCACCCCAGTGCCTCTGACAACCAAGTGAGAGAGACTGCTACTGGTGGGTCATTAACAACTGTGGAGATTATGAATCATTGGAGTGCTTGACAAAAGAAAGTTTGTGGGTGATGTGAAAATCCACATATGCCCATGAGAGTATATGGAGCACATACATGTTGTTGCTTGGTGTGTCACTTAGAAGAGAAGTTTGTGAGCCACTGTTTTGGAGTAAGAAACAGCACAGAAGAATTCATTTCAGCCTGCAATGGCTTATTTAGCCACTGGCCACCATGTAGACATGTAGACAGCATCAGGTCTTCCCTCGATGTGTAACAGGATGCACCGAGTTCCTTCAGTGAAGTGAAACTTTAGCAAATCTTGAGGTAGAATTCTTAAGTGTCAAAAAGCATTCTCCCATAGTTAATGTAAATTTCTCGACAAGATAAAGAATTTATTCTTTTTGAGCCAAGAGGAAACATCTCTTTGTTATATACCCCCATTCCATTTGATTGTTGATGAAGGAGGAAGGAGAGCAGTATTCAGAAAGGATGGGAAGACTTGGAGGTGAGCACCATGTGCTTATTGTTGCTTGGAGTGGACCTTTTCTTACCCTCCATGTATGTGCTAAATGAAGTAGGATGTGGTTAGTCATGTGGTTTGTAGCTAAATTAGATTGTCCATGGGAATCAGCTTCTTTGGCCTATACCAGAGGCCTTGAATACTATTTTATAAATACTGAAA
Source organism: Ursus maritimus (assembly GCF_017311325.1). Classification (NCBI taxonomy): domain Eukaryota; kingdom Metazoa; phylum Chordata; class Mammalia; order Carnivora; family Ursidae; genus Ursus; species Ursus maritimus. Next base: position 39,585,498 of record NW_024423675.1, read on the forward strand.
GAGAAGTCTTTCTCTAGATAAACACCAGTAGAGCAAGGATTTGGGGGATGCTAATTAACCTCTTACATTTATAGAGATCTGACAGATTTCATACTTTGAAAAAAAAAACAAACCTGTTTTATAACCTGACATGGTAGCCAATACAGGGAAACTAACAAAAGATTCACATGCAGTGAGAGTAGTGTTCCTGCAGCAGGAAATAATTATGGTCAGCAATGTGGGAGTAGAGTCATCCCCAAGTTAGCTGACTGCAGTGGATGAAGTTCACATCTGGCTGATACAGACTATCCAAAACTGATTCTGGGAATGCAGGAAAGCATTTGACAGTGCTGTGATTTTGTCCTATCTTTGTGAGCACCAGCTGACAGTGCTTCATCAATGCATTCATTATGACATCATTGTATGGACAGTTCATAGACTAAGAAGATCTGAGAATCCCTGGGGTGAAGGGAAATACCACAGACATCCATGGTCTTGGATGCTCAGTGAGTAAACAATGGTTTTTAAGCAGTTTCTAAGGCCTGAGAAATAGTTGGTCATCACCCAGGCCTACACCCTTCAGCATGAGTTTTCTGGGGGAGGAGTTGGCTACATCTGCAAGCCCCATACTGGCCCCACATGTTTCTAACATATTAGAGTAAATAAAGCTAATATGGAGGCGCTTCTCTTGAACTGAACTCTTTAATGGAAAATGCTTGCATGAGGAGTTTGAATGCTAAGACACCAATGCCTCTTTCATTGGTGCCAATTAACTCCCTGTCATAGTATTGACATGCATAAAGCATGAATGCAATCTTGCTCTGGAAGAAAAGAAATTCAGAAAATTCTTAAATCTGCATGCTTAAGCCTTCATGATTATAATATTTTAAGCATGATATGGAAAGATACACTCTCAGCTCAGTAGTTGTAGGTATAGATATAGATAGATATACATATACGTACACATATATATTCATACTCAGATATAGATATACATAAAATCATCCTTCATGGACATTCGATCTGCTTTTCCTATATTAGCTCTCATCACTCTCAAGATCGTACAATGCATCTAAACTAGGCTTATTTCCTTCCATCATACCCTTATTCTGCATTTCCACCACTACCTCTGCCCATTATCGCTACTTTCTAGAATTCTCCTTTAAGACGACTGAAAAGATATGATTAAGTTTCTCTGAAAGGTTTCACTAGACAATGACTTCGTCTCTGCTAGCTTCCAGGACTATGTTTTCATGTCTCTCATTTTACATTCCATTCCTTCTTGTGTCATCATTTTTTGGGTACATGCTCAAAGATATTGGGTGTGTACTTCAATAAATGTTACATTTTGGAAATGACCTGTTAGTTTTTATTTTAGGCAATTTTGCTTGTGAAAGACAAAGCTGATCTGTATTTTTCACTTCGTTAACTCGACTTCTCTTTTTGTGACTGAACCCAACTGATCAAAATATTATGTGCATATTTATAGTCACATAACAAAAGGGCCATATACAGAAATGGTTGAATTTGCAAATTGATCCCCAATGCCATAATCTGTCCGTTTGGCAATAATATCCCTCGACCTCCAAGTTAAAAAGATCTGTATCTCCTGTAGAGAGGGCTTATGAGGAAAATGCTTTTAGTCTATTGGAATTATTCTAACTAAATTCATTTTACTTTTTGAGCTCATGATGTCAAGTTTGATATTGGCTGAACATAAAAAAAAAATGAATGGTATTCTCTTGACTTGTAGACATACTCTTAATTCTAGATGGACCACCTAAACATCAAATATGTTTAACTTAGCAAACATAGGTGGAACGTGGAGTTCTTTTGGTAGCTACTAATTTGTATGTCTGCTTGTTCACAAGATGTGTATTAGTCCCTTATGACCCTGTGCCACATGAATAATGTGAACATTACTGACTTCTAATAAAAAGTACCATCACATCCTTTCAAGTGTTATCTTACTGTGTATGTTTATGAAAATATGAATAAACCTTCAGTGATCATAAGAAAACAATGCCTATTTTAAAAAGAGGGAACCAAGAAATGAAAATTTTAGCAAGCCACTCATTCTCATATTGAACCTACAGTTTCCATTACAAATTATTGTCTGATTTAATGTCTGCTTTCAGAAAAAAAAATTGTACCAAATTAAAGTTGCTTTAAATGACAGATATAGAGACTCTAGTGTTTCATGTAACAAGAATTCAGTGCAATATTTAATTTTAAATGAATATAAAACTAAAATCAGTTAATACTTACATTGCCAGTCAAAGCTATCCTATGCCATATAAAACACCAGACTTATTTTAATATGTATTTATCCCAAAGAATAAACATATTTCAGTGACTGGCAATGTAGTATCTTATAAAGAACATGGGCTTTTGCATTAGACAGATGCAAATTCATATTATATTTGCCACTTAATAGCTGTGTACCATTGGTACACACTTAAACCAAACCCTAGATTCTTCCTCTGTGAAAAGGGAATAATTATACTTTTTAAAAAAGCTGTAGTGACATGTTCATTGAAGCACAATTTATAAAAGCAAAACTGGAAAAAACTTCAATATTCAATTCCAGTTGTATTCATCAGATGTTGACACAGTAATGCATGCAAAAAAGCATCTCCAAACTCTTTATCTGCAATAGCAAGCATTTATTCTAGAATAATGCTTATGTGTCTGCAGATCAACAGTGATTGGCTGATTTAGACTAGGCTTGACTGGGCTGCTCTGTGGTGACCGTACTTGGCTCTAAGGTCCAGTTTGGGTTCAGATTTGTTCCAGATGGGCTTATTTTTGGGGGGTCCGAAACTGAAAGGACTGACAGCTATCTACAGTGAGTCATCAAAGCATTAGAGCCAAATCGATTTGGGCAAATACAATTATCATTTCTGCATAAAATTCATTAACTTCCATTGGCCAAAATAAGTTCCATGGCCAAGCTTGAAATCAACAGCGTTAGAAGATCATCTGCAGTATGAGGGGAGGGAAGCAAATATTTGCTGTTTAATAATCCAGACTACCACAGTAGCTAAGTAGTGTTTTAATGATTAAACAAGATTCATATGATAAAGGCTAACTATCATTTAAAAAATAATAACATAATAGGAAAAATGATTGGCATAGTAATATGCTTATGATCTATTTTCAAGGGAAAAGTACACTATAAAAAGACATCTGGGTGGAAAATTATAGGAAGATTTTGGAGCAAATTATTAACTGACAGTGATTATCTTTGAGGAATGAGATATTGGATGATTTTTGATTTCTTTACATGGTGTTTTCCAAGTCAGCTAGATGGATTACATATTTTTTTGTCATTTTAAAGTTAATTAATAAAACTTGTTTTTCAAACTTTGGAAAAACATAACTTCTTATTTGGGGCAAGAGCATCACCACATTACTATGGCTCAAGCAAGAAAAGAAATGTGAAAGAATGTTGTAAATTACAAACAGAACAAAATGTAAGAGATTATTTTTATAATTTGGATTATATCTCAAATTCCAGTATTCTTTTTCAAGTAGTTTTTCCTTGGAATACAAAAAAAAAAAAAAATGTTTTCATTTTACCCTTATTCCCAAAAGATAGTTTTACTGAGTATAAAATTCTAAGCTGATGCTTCTTCATTTCTTTCTGAATTTACTTTCAGAGCTCTGAAGATATTATTCTGACTTCCAGTGTTATTATTGAGAGGTCTGCTTTGGTTTAATTTTTATTTGTTTGAAGTTATTTTATCTTGTTTCTCTTTTAAGATCTTTTTGTCTTTGGTGTTATGTTTGACAGTATACCTAGATGTGCTTTTAATATTTGGACTTCCTGAAGCTTAAAGTTGATATCCTTCAGTAATGCTAGAAAATTCTAAATCATTAACACTTTGAATGTTTCTTTGTTTACATTCTTTCTCTCTGTCTCTGTCTCTCATTCTCCATCTGAAATTTCAGTTACCTTCTTTATCTTCTGTTTTGCTTAACTATATTTCATATTTTTAATTTCTTTGTCTCTACTATATTCTGCTTAAAGCCTTTATTTTCAGATTCATTATTTGGTTCTTGCTTTACATATATCTAGTGATTTTTGAAAAATTTCTTGTCCTTCCTGATAATCTTCATATCTTGCTTCTCGAAACATATGACTGATGATCATTTCATAGTCTGTGTGTGTCTTTACAAAGCCTACAATATTTTGAGTCTGATTATTTTGGTGATTCTCATTCACAGTTGCTTTTATGGCTTCAATCTCCTTCTGAGAATGTTCTTTCTCAGTTCATTTACCAGGATGTCACCATTTGGAGGCTTTTGGTTTTGGAATTTTTTTCCTCTTGTATCTCCCCTTGCATAGACTCCAGGCTTTGTTCTCTACTTTGCCCATGCAGCTGTGGGCCACCAAGTATGGCAGATGCCCTCAAGACAAACAATGATTTTGGAACTTGCTTGCTTCTTTGTATTTATACCTTCTTACTATCTCCCCATTAAGATTTCCTTGTCTTGTTCATCAGTTCAGACAAGTAATACAAAAACATATCATTTTACAAAAACTTATTCAGTATTTGTAGGTATTATTTTCTGCAAGAGTCTTTCTGGACAACTATCCTACCATATTTTCAAAAATAAAAGTACCCAATCATCTTTTAAACTACCTGCTTACCTATAGGCAAATGAGAGCCCGTTGTGGGTGTGTGTTATGTTATGCATGTAGAAATCCCTGAAACTTAATCCCATAGCTGACACGTATAAGGCAATGAAGGAATAAAGAAGAAATGAATGAAATCAAGCATCTAATCTTATAAGATCTTTTAAAAATAACTACAAAGTCAAGAAATGTAAGACATTACTATTTCCCCAAAAGATTTGGACATCATAGAAAATTTTCATTTTACTATAAAGATGCCTGAAAGGGATTTCATAGCCTAGTGAAAATATTATCTGAGAAAATTAAAAAGTCAAAATATTGCTAAAACTCTATAATTTATGCATAACTAGATACTTTTAAAGAAGTATGGCAACTGGCAAAGAAACTACAATTTGATATCCGGCCATTATGCTTTAACTGCAAAGTTTTAACTTATTTGCACCCAAGAAAAGGGCAACCTGATGGGTGTCTTTAATCCCTAACTTTATTTTATAGAAATTTTCTGTCCTCTACATAAATGAGCCTAAATAATAGAGGTAAGAAAAAGACACTTTATGGTAAAAATGCCTATATTTTAGGGAAAGATTTGGGGCCTGAATCCTAGAGGAAGATTTGAGGCATAGTAACTTATTTTTTATTTTAATTGGCTATGTATGGCCTGATTATAAGAAATTGAATTCCATGGATTGTATGTTTTTATTTTGAAGTTTTGTTTTGTTTTGTATATTTGCAATATTTGTAAAGCCAAGCATTTAAACATGGAAACAGACATGAAATTTTTATATACTTTTACTGGGATGTTAATAAGCTTTAAAAAAAAAAACTGCATTGATGAAAATTCCTGGGAAAAGGGCCGACCCGTGTTAGTGTGCGTGTGTGTGTGTGTGTGTGTGTGTGTGTGTGTGTGTGTTGTGTCTACCTGTGTGTTTACACTTGTTTGTGGTTCACATATTTTGTGGTTGAATTATCCAAAGTTTGTTCCCTCCCTTCTGATGAAGACTTGCATTCCAGCTTCATTGCAGTGTGCAGTTCTTCTGTGTGGTTTGCTTTTTCTTGCATCTGAAAATAATTTGGAGAAACAGAAACATAAAATTTGATTTGGCCTGAAAATTTTTTTCTTCATTTCTTTTTAAAATCTGACCAGTCCAGGCATTTCTATATAAGGATAAAGAGTCAAAGACTGGCTAATCCAGGAAAAATGTGAACCTGAAGACTTCTTCACATCCGATATTTAGACAAACCAATCCCAGAATATCCAAGACTTATTCCTTGGCTCTGAGAATTACAACATCATAGGGATAGCTCTTTTCCCATTATTGGCAGATCTTTTGCTTGTTCACACTTTGCCATTGAGATTTTCTCCTTAAGATTCTTCTTGAAAAAGATTGAGTTTAACTAGAATGAACACTACACTCCTAAAGTCACAAGAAATGAAGACAAAATGATTTCATTTTCAGGCATCAGTGCAAAGTATTTAAATCTGGAGGACTTCACTCCAAAATTAGATCAAAAATAGAAATCATTTTCTAAACTATGGAACATCCAATTCAATGAAACACCACCCAGGCATATTTACAAAAGTTTTGAAACTATGGTATGTGTTTATTATAAAATTAAATGGAAAAGTAAGCTCTAAAATTATATGATGCTACATTAGTACAACTATGACTTCTTTTAAAGCTAGAGTAGAAAAAATAAATCAGATAAAAATACACCATCGCAGTGTTCATAGTCTTTATCTTTTTGTTTAGAGAGTATGGGATTTTTAAAAAACCGTCACTTTTCTAAACTTAATGTGTATGGGTAATCTTATGATTTTTATTTCTGTATTATTGATATATATATATATATATATATAATTTATTTATTTATTTATTTATTTATTTATTTGGAAGGGGCAATGTGTTAAGGCAGAACATGTTTCCAGGAACCTGAGTTCTGATTCTGTTCTTTGCCATCTAGTCATGAGGGCTTTATACTGGAATATTTATGGTACAAAAATACTACTATCCTGAGACTGTATTTCATTCACGCCTTATTCTGGTGATCTATAGAAAATGTATTTTCTGTTCTGCTTACATTATATAAGGAACCGGATAGCTGTTTAGAAATGTATTTGTACTGACAGATGTCACAAATCACATTTTTCACTTTGAAGTGGCATTTCAAATGCAAATGTTTGCCTTGATAACCCAAAAATGGCTGGATCTGCCAAGGTATAAGTGCTGCTTAATACGGAGAAGCACCAACGTATGGTACTGACAGAACAATGAAAGCAAATGTGGTTTAGGAACCATCAATTTTATGGATTTCTGTGTGTTAGGTTGTTTCATGCAAAGGCCCATTTCTTTAACTCTTAGATACTGCTTTGAATCCTCAGGGTTTAGTAGGTATTAATCATAGTAAATACATCATGTGAAATTACTTACCAAATAACTGAGTATATTTTCTCTCAACCCAACTTTTTACATCATCATAGTCAGTCAACTTAGTTCTAAAATGAAAGAAAACCATGAAAATTTCCAGAATGTTTAACTCTACTGTATACCCTGGTTCTGATTTTCAACTGACATAATCCAGTGTCCAAAAGGAACTGTAAAATGTGCCTTCAATCCATTAGAAGTTATATATTTTTCTATTCTTAACTGTATTTCAACAGAAATGCTTTTCCCTGTAATTAAAGGCTGATGCCTTCCGGTACCTTCAAGTAATACGTTCTGTGGATATGATTTCTTAGAAGTTTTTTGAAAAATATTATAAAATAGCCTACAGGAGACCACAAACATTCCCCTGCATCATAGTGCAAATTATATGCAAGTCTCACGAACAGCCTACCTATTTAAATTATCCAGTAGAGAGTTCTGAAAGTGGTTTGTCTGTGAAATTGTAGCCTGTGCCATTTAAGGCAGACCGATTACCTTAACTGCTTTAAGAGCACATTTGTCTTGACCAGTCCGGTTGAATTTTTTCAAGGAGCAAGTCGTTCTTCAAGCAGTAAACATTCTTATGGATATGAAATCCACATGGAAACCTGGGCATTTTCAAGTGAATACTGGTGGATATTCTACAAAACTATGGTCATCACTCAATCTAGATGTTCAGATGGGTTTTATTCTAGATGATTATAGACTCTATATTTTAGTTGAATGAGGCTAATGAACAAAATTTTAGGTAGAGACAAATATTGTTGCTTTATTATGTCTTATTAAAGTTTTTAACATTCTGTATTATACATACTGATTGACCTGACTTGGGTAATGGGCTTATCACATCCCTTAGGAAGCATTGATCTCCACAGTAAAACTGGGGTACTATTAGCAGACAGATGGGAATGAAGTTTAAGAAGGCAAGAAAAAAAATCCAGTGCTTTTTATTTATTTTCCTTGTTTCTTAATTTAGAGCCAATAAGGTATATGCATGAAAAATAATAGTTTTCCCTCCTAGTGCTGATTATTTGAAATATTTGAACCTTCTTTTCCTTTTTCCCTTCTTCCCTCTCTGGCTTCCCTCCCTCTTTCTTTCCCTCCCTCCCTCCTTCCTTCCTACTTTCCTTCCTTTTGCCTTTCTGTCATTCCACATTTCCCCGCTTCTTCCTTACTCTTCCCTATCTTCTCTTCCTCCCTTCCTTCTATCATGGCCACATTGTCATTCCAGAGCACAATACTGAAGGTATAGGCCTAGTTCAAGTTGATAATTGACGCTCAGAATCAGATCAAACAACAATTCATTTATCATGGCTTTTTCAGTTTTGTAGCTTGCTACAAAGTCATTTAGATATGTATGAAGACTTGAACTATTCTTTTCTTAAAATAGTAATTGCTCTTTAAAATTTAAAAGGATAGAATTTTTTTAATTTCAAGTATTCCTCAAGGTGTATTTCTTAAAACTCTATGTTCTATAATAAAATAATCATAGAGTTAGAAAACAGTATTCTTAAAAGAAAAGAACTGTGGAAACGGGCCTAGAACTATTGGCTTGTTGCTTATTGTACTCAGAGATGGTTTTTGATATTGAATAAAGAAATATTTTCTTATATTAATATTGGTCTAAATTTATATAATGACATTAAAGATACATATTTTAAAGTAGTGTCCCCCCCAAACACTAGAAATTTTGTGTTCCCCCAGTGAACAAATTGGAAAACTTTCATGACATGTAAAAAAACCTTTCCCAAAGGCTGCTATTATGGTTGGTGTTAGAAGTTGCATTTTCCCCCACCTACTTTTTGGTCTGTTTTAAGTTTCATGAATGAAATCTTTTCTGTTTTTCTTTTATTTCTTCCTGCAAATCCTTGCCTGAAAGGTCAGCTAATAATGTGCATCTCTTACATATTGGCTGAATTTGCCATATTGTCATTAGATCAGAAGATGCTATATGTGCATGGTTTGGGGCCTGTCTGTGATTATGCATCACTGATCCAGCAGAATCCTTCCAAAGACAACAGACTAAATTTGATTGCAATTAAGATGATTCACATTTTTTTACATCCAAGCATATATAGAGAGGAATCATTTTATACTGAAGTAATACAGTCAATGGAGCTGATGTCAGACTATCTCTTTTGAAATGCAAATGCTTATAGAGAGAGGTGGGAGTTCAATTAAAATTGTCAGTGAGAGGAAAAGATGGAATAGACATACCTTTCCTTATTCCTCCCACTATGGACAACTAAAAATCCTGGTCCTTATGTACAAAACAATCATAGGAAGACTGAAAGATGAGAGAAGAAGGCAGACTGACTAGGAACTCAGGACCCAAGAAATGACACAATGGTGAATTCCCTATATTTTATTTTTGCCTCATATATCCCAGACTTGGAGCTAAAGAAACTGGTAACTCAGAAACACAAGTGGCTATAGACCAAAAAAGCCCCAACAAAAGCCTGCTCTCCTTAACCAGGAATAGGATGGTCTAGAAAGAAGGAGAAGTTTTAGACAATAACTACTCTACTTTAGCTAAATACCACAGAAAAGAAAAATCTGGCCCCACCCTCACCCATGCCAGTGAATGCTGACAGGAGATTCTAGACTTCCACCATCATCAGGCTATGAGGAATGCCCGCCCCCCCCCAACACTGGGGTAAGGTCAGAGAAAGCTGAGTAAAGCATCAGGACTTTCACCACCATCCAGTAGTAATGAAGCCATCTACCCACTCTCCGGTGTCACATGCAGAGCAGGAGGATGCACTCCTCCTTTCTCTACCAGCAGGGTGCTATCAGAGGATGCTTAGTGGGGAGTCTGAATTCTTACTCACACCTAGCAGTAATAAGGAGCCCCTACTCTTTTCAGGAGTCAGCAGAGGCTGAAAGGGAAACCAGAAACACATCTAGGAGTAATGAGTAATGCCCACACTTCACCTGCCACAGTGGTGTCAGAGGAAGCGAAAACTAAAGCAAATTAAATTACCAGATACATGGAGGGACATTACAAAATGTTAAAATGTCAATTCACCAAAAAGACCTAGCAATCTTAAATGTATATGCACCAAAGAACAGAGCAGCACAATATGGGAACAAAAACTGATAGAACTGGAAAGAGAAATAAGTCCACAGTTATAGTTGAGGATATCAACATCCTTCTCTCAATAATTGATGGAACAGCCAGACAGAAAGTCAGCACAGATATAGAAGAACCCAACACCACCATCAGCCCACAGGCTTGAATTGACATTTATAGAAAACTCCCCCAACACCAGCAGAATACACATTCCTCTCAAAGATCCATGGAACTTTGCTGAAATAGACAATATCCTGGCCAGTAACACAAACTATGACACATTTAAAATAATTGAAGTTACACAAAGTGTGGTCTTGGACCACACTGGAATTAAACTACATACCAATACCAAAAACGTAACAGGAAAACCTCTAACCATTTGGAAGCTAAACAACACATTTGTAACCAGGGTCAAAGAGAAAGTCTCAAGGAAAATTAAAAACATATATATATTGAACTGTATGAAAATTAAAATACAACATATCAAAATTTGTGGGTCATAGCTAATGCAGTTCTAAGGGGGAAATTTATATCACTAAATGTTTATATTAGGAGAGAGAAGATGTCTCAAATCAATAATCTATACACATAAGTTTGATAACTTAGAATAAATGGACCAAATCTTCAAAAAGCACAAGCTACCACAACTCACCCAATAAGAAATAGATGAGAATAATTGCAATAACACTAGAACTATTAAGGGAATTGAATTTATAATTTTGAAACTAATTATACAAATATTTAAAGAAAAAGTAACATCCACCATACACACACTATTTTCCAAAAAAAAAAAAAAGAATAGGAGAAAACATTTCCCAGTTAGCTTTATGAAGTTAATACTACCCTGATACCAAAACAAGACAAAGATAGTACAAAAATGAAAAGTACAGACTAATAACCCTCATTAATATAAAAGTAAAAATCCTTAACAAAATATTAGCAAATAGTATTCAGCAATATATAAAAAGAATTATATGTCATGACAAAGCAGTGTTTATTTCTGGGATGCAAGACTAACTTACTATTTGAAAATCAGTAATGTAATACACCGTATTAACAGTCTAACGAACAAAGATCACATAATGGTATCAGTTGCTACATAAAATGCATTTGACAAAAATTCATTATTCTTTCATGATAAAAACTCCCAGAAAATTAGGAATAGAGGGGAAATTCCACAACTTGATAAAGAGCACTTTCAAAAACAAAAATAAAAACCCTACAGCAAAGATAGACTTAATGATGAAAGACCGAATGCTTTCCACCTAGATCAGGAGCAATCCAAAGATGTCTGCTCTCACTGCTCCTATTCAAATAGTGACTGGAATTTCCAGTCAATGTCATATGGCAAGAAAAGGAGATAAAAACCATAGAAATCATTACACCCCCAAAAATGAAATACTTAGGTACAATGCTAACAAAATATGTGCAAGATGAGGAAAACTACAAAACTCTGATGAATGAAATTAAAAAAAGACAAACAAACAACTAAGTGAGTGGAGAGATAGTCCATGCTTGTGAACTCAATATTGTTAAGATGTCAGTTCTTCCCAATTGACCTACAGATTCAGTGCAATCTCAACCAAAATCTCAGAGAATTATTTTGTAGATATCAATAAAGTGGTTCTAAAGTTTCCATGCAGAGGCAAAAGATCCAGAAGAGCCAACACAGTATCAAAGTTAGAGGACTGACACTACCTGACTTCAAGACTTACTATAAAACTATGGTAATCAAGACAGTGGTATTGGGGAAAGAACAGACAAATAGATCCATGGAACAGAATAAAGCACCCAGAAATAGACCCACATAAACAGAGTCAGTTGATCTTTGACAAAGAAACAAAGGCAATACAATGGAGCAAAAATGGTCTTTTCAACAAATGTAGTGGAACAACTGGACATCCACATGCAAAAAAAAAAAAAAAAGAATCTAGACATAGGCCTTACACATTTCACAAAAATTAACTCAAAATTGATTATTGACATAAATGTAAAGTGCAAAACTATAAAACTCCTAGAAGATAACATAGGAGAAAATTTAGATGATCTTGGGTATGGTTTACATACAACATCAAAGGCATGATCCATGAAAACAATAATTGATAAACTGGACTTTATTAAAATTAAAAACTGCTCTGCACAACATGATGTCAAGAGAATTAGAAGATAAGGCACAGACTGGGAGAATATATTTGCAAAAGACACATCTGATAACTGTTACCCAAAATATACAAAGAACTCATAAAACTCAACAGTAAGAAAACAAATAACTCAATTAAAAAATCGTTCAAAGATCTTAGCAGACGTGTCACCAAGGAAGATAGACAGCAAATGAGTGTATGAAAATATGCCCCATATTATATGTCATCATGGAAGTGCTAATTGAAACAACGAGATACCACTACATACCAAGTAGAATGGCCAAAATCAGGAACACTAACATTAAATTCTGGTGAGGATGTGGAGCCACAGGAATTCTCATTCATTGCTGATGAGAATGAACTGGCACAGCCACTTTGGGAGACAGTTTGGCAGTTTCTTACAAAACTAAACATACTCTTACCATACAATTCAGCAGTTGCCCTTTTTGGTATTTACCCAAAGAGTTGAAAACTTAGGTCCACACAAAAACTGTACACAGATGTTTATAGCAGCTTTATTTATAATTGCCCAAACTTGGAAGCAACCAAGATGTCCTTAAGGAGGTGAATGGTTAAATAAACTGTGGTACATCCAGATAATAGAATATTATTCAGCTCTAAAAAGAAATGAGCTTTCAAACCATGAGGAGAGACCGCCTGGGTGGCTCGTTGGTTAAGCGTCTGCCTTCGGCTCAGGTCATGATCCCAGGGTCCCAGGATTGAGCCCGACAAGCCCACGTGGGATTCTCTGCCCGGCGGGGAGCCTGATTCTCCCTCTCCCTCTGCCTGCTGCTCGCCCTGCTTGTGCTCTCTCTGACAAATGAATAAATAAAATCTTTAAAAAAATAAAACATAAGACGACATGGAGGAAACTTAAATGCATATTCTAAGTGAAAGAAGCCACTCTGAAAACACTACATACTGTATGAGTCCAACGAGTCAACATCCTGTAAATAACTAATGAGGGAGACAGTAAAAAAGTCAGCAGTTGACAGGGGTTGGGGAATAGAGAGACGAATAGGCAGCGCGCAGAGGATTTTTAGGGCAGTAAAAATATTCTGCATGATACTATAATGGTGGATGCAAGTCATTATGTATTTGTCCAAACCAATAGACTGTATAACACCAAGAGTGAACCGTAAGGTAAACTATGGACTTTGGGGTGGTAATGATGTGTCAGTGTGTAGATTCATCTAGCGTAATAAAGGCACCTGCTGGTAAGGGATGTTGATAATGGGAGAGGCAATGCATGTGTGTGGGCAGGAGATCTATGAAAAACCTCTGTGCCTTCCTCTCAATTTTTTCTATGAATCTAAAACTGCTCTAAAAAATTAAAATCTTTAAAAAAGAACCCACACAGATTATAAAGGAAAAAATAAAACTTCTCATATTTGTAGAGGATATGATTGTCTCTGTAGAAAATCCTAAGGAATCTATAAAAACTCCTAGACTTGATAAGTGAGTTCAGCAAGATTGCAGGGTACAATATAAGCATATAAAAGTTAATTGTAGGTCTCCCACAGGTGTCAGCCATGGTCAGCAAGGTCAGGGGGGTCAGCAGTGTCCACAGCAGTGGCAGCAGCTGCAGGTGGGAAATGATGCAATAAAAATTTTTTAAATTAAAAAGTAATAAAATAAAAGTGGATTGTAATTCTGTATACTAACAATGAACACACAGATGTCAAAATTAAAAATACGATGCCATTTTTGTTCACTCAAAAAAAAAGAGAAAGATTTAGGTATAAATCTAATAAGCACCTATGCTGAAAACTGCAAAATGCTGATGAAAGAGATCAAAGAAGATATAAATAAGTATAGAGCCATACAGTGTTCGTGAATTGAAAGACTCAACATAATAAAGATGTCAGTTTTCCCCAAATTCCCATCCAGGTTTAACACAATTTCTATCAAAATCCCAGCAAAGTTTTTGTGTAGCGAGAGAAAGATTATTCTAAAACCTATATGGAAAGGCAAAGGAACTAGAACAGCTAAAACAATTTTTAAAAAGAGTAAGTGGAAGAAACTCCTCTTCCTGATTTCAAGACTTATTATATTGTGATGGTAATTAAGATAGCGTGATGGTGGTGAAGGAATACACACATAGATCAATGCAATAGAGTAAAGAACCCAGAAGTACACTCACACAATTACACCCAGCTGATTTTTGATGAGGGGCAAAAGCAATGCAATAGAGGAAAAATGATTTTTCAATCAATGGTACTGGAGTGATGGCTGTCCATAGGCAAAAACAAAAAACAAAAAACAAAAAAAAAAAAACACTTCAGCCTCCTCTTCACACCTTATATAAACTATAAATCAAAATGGATCATGGATTTAATGGTAAAACATAGAACTATATCATTTTTAGAAAGAAATAAGAGAAAAGAGAAAATGTTAGGGATCTAAGACTAGGCAAGGACTTCTTGCACTTGATACCAAAAGCATGATCAAAAGGAAGTTATAAATTGATTTCATCAAAATAAAAAAGAAACAACTTTTGCTCAGCAAAAGACCTTGTGAAGAGGCTCAAAAGAAGCCACAGATTAAGGAAAAATTTTCAAGCCACATATCCAACAAGAGATGAGTATCTAGAATATAGGAAAAACTTAGTACACAAACGACTCCATTAGAAAACAGGTAAAAACTTTTCACGGGCCAGGATGCACAGATAGCACATAAGTACATGAAAAGATGTTCAACAATATTAACCATCGGGGAAATGCAAATTAAAATCTCAATGAGATAGTATTACACGCATATCAAAATGACTAAAAGAAAAGAGTAGTGAGAATCCAAGTGCTAGTAAGAATGTAGAATAACTGGATCGCTTATGCATTGCTGGTGGGAATTTAAAAAGATCTAGCTACTCTGGAAAACAGTTTATTGGTTTCTTAAAAACCAAATATGTAACTGCCCTACAACCCAGCAATTGTACTCCTGGGCATTTATTCCAGAGAAATGAAAACTTACGTTCATACAAAAACCTGTACACAAATATTCGTAGGAGCATCATATGTAATATAAACTGGGATAGGGGCAGATAGTATTTAATGGATGAATGATTAAAAATACTGTGGTGTATTCATAACATCAACTATAACTTCATAATAACAAGGAATTAACTATTGAAACACATAACAACTTAGATGAATCTTCCAAGAATTATATGACATTAAAAAATGCCAATCCCAAAAGGTAACACACTGTATAGTTTCATTTATATAATATTCTAAAAATAATAAAACTGTAGAAATGGAGAACAGATTAGTAGTTTCCAGGAGTTACAAATAGGTAGGAGGGAAAGAAAGATAGGAGAGAAGTAAGTGGCTGTACAAGGGCAAAATAAGAGATCTTTGTGGTGATGGAAATGTGCTGTATCTTTTTGTTTTAATCAATAAATCCTGTTAATTTTTTTGTATATTAAGTTTTTCTTAAATTTAAATTACAGTTAGTTAACATATGTGTAATATTAATTTCAGGTATACACTAGAGAGATTCAACACTTCCATACAACACCCGGGGCTCATCACAAGTGCCCTCCTTAATTCCCATCTTCTATTTCACCCATCCCCCACTCACCTCCCCACTGGTAACCATCAGTTTGTTCTCTATAGTTAAGAGTCTGTTTCTTGGTTTGCCTCTCTCTCTCTTTTATTCCTTTGCTCATTTGTTTTGTTTCTTAAAATCATATGGTATTTGTCTTTCCATAACTGATGTACTTTGCTTAGCATTATACTCTCTACTTCCATCTGTGTTGTTGCAAATGGCGAGATTTCATTCATTTTTATGGCTGAGTGATATTCCTTTGTATATACATACCACATCTTCTTTATTCATTTGTCAGTCAGTGGACACTTAGGCTGTTTCCATAATTTAGCTACTGTAGATAATACTGCTATAAACATTGGAGTTCATGTATCCCTTTGAAGTAGTATTTTTGTGTTCTTTGGGTAAATACCTCGTAGTGCAATTGCTGGATCATAGGGTAGGTCTGTTTTTAATTTTTTGAGGAACTTCCATACGATTTCCCATAATGGATGCATCAGCTTGCATGCCCACCAACAGTGCAAGAGGGTTCCCCTTTCTCCACATCCTTGCCAATACCTATTGTTTCTTGTGTTGTTAATTTTTGCCATTGTGATAGGGGTGAGGTGATATCTCACTATAGTTTTGATTTGTATTTCCCTGATGGTAAGTGATATTGAGCATTTTTCATGTGTCTATTGGCTATCTGTCTTTGGAAAAATGTCTGTTCACGTCTTCTGCCATTTTTAAATTGGATTATTTGTTTTTTGGGTGTTGAGTTGTGTAAGTTCTTTATATATTTTGGTTACTAACCCCTTTATGAGATATGTCATTTGCAAATATTTTCTCCCATTCTGCAGGTTGCCTTTGGTTTCGTTGATTGTTTTCTTTGCTGTATAGAAACCTTTTCTTTTACGCAAATAATGAATCATGGAACACTACATCAAAAGCTAAGGGTATAGTGTATGGTGACTAACATAACATAATAAAAAATTATTATTAAAAAAAATAAATTTTACTGTTTTATTAGCCTAAGTAATAAGAAAAAAACTTTTCTGGGGTGCCTGGGTGGCACAGCAGTTAAGCGTCTGCCTTCGGCTCAGGGCGTGATCCCAGCATTCTGGGATCGAGCCCCGCATCAGGCTCCTCTGCTATGAGCCTGCTTCTTCCTCTCCCACTCCCCCTGCTTGTGTTCCCTCTCTCGCTGGCTGTCTCTATCTCTGTTGAATAAATAAATAAAATCTTAAAAAAAAAAAAAAGAAAAACTTTTCTTTTGATGTAGTCCCAATAGTTTATTTTTGCTTTTATTTTCCTTGCCTTAAGAGACATAATCTAAAAATGTTGCTACAGCCAATGTCAGAGAAATTACCTCATGTTCTGTCTTCTAGGATTTTTATGGTTTCAGGTCTTATAGGTCTTTAATCCATTTTGAATTTATTTTTGTGTATGGTATAAGAAAGTGGTCCAGTTTCATTCTTTTGCATGGAGCTGTCCAGTTTTCCCAACACCATTTGTTGAAGAGACTGTCTTTTTCTTATTGCATATTCTAGTCTCCTTTGTTAAAGATTAATTGACCAGGGGCACCTGGATGGCTCAGTCGTTAAGCGTCTGCCTTCAGCTCAGGGTGTGATCCCAGCATTCTGGGATTGAGCCCCACATCAGGCTCCTCTGCTGGGAGCCTCCTTCTTCCTCTCCCACTCCCCCTGCTTGTGTTCCCTCTCTCGCTGGCTGTCTCTCTCTCTGTCAAATAAATAACTAAAATCTTAAAAAAAAAAGATTAATTGACCATATAATTATGGGTTTATTTCTGTTTTTTAAATTCTGTTCCATTGATCTATGTGTCTATTTTTGCCAGTACCATACTGTTTTGATTACTACAGCTTTGTAATATAACTTGAAGTCTGGAATTGTGATACCTCCAGTTTTGTTTTTCTTTTTCCAGATTTCTTTGTCTATTCAGGGTCTTTTGTGGTTCCACACAAATTTTAGGATTGTTTCTTCTACTTCTGTGAAAAATGGTCTTGGTATTTTGATAGGGATTGCATTAAATCTATAGATTGCTTTGAGTACTATAGACATTTTAACAATATTCTTTTTTTTTAAAGATTTTATTTATTTATTTGACAGAGAGAGAGACAGCCAGCGAGAGAGGGAACACAAGCAGGGGAAGTGGGAGAGGACGAAGCAGGCTCCCAGCGGAGCAGGGAGCCTGATGCAGGGCTCGATCCCAGGACCCTGGGACCACGCCATGAGCCGAAGGCAGACGCTTAATGACTGAGCCACCGAGGCACCCCCAATATTTATTCTGCTAACCCACGAGCATGAATGTCTTTCCATTTTTTTGGGTCATCATCAATTTCTTTCATCAGTGTTTTATAGTTTTCAGAGTACAGGTCTTTCATCTCTTTGGTTAAGTTTATTCCTAGGTATTTTATTATTTTTGGTGCAATTATAAATGGGATTGTTTTCTTAATTTTTCTTTCTGCTACTTCATTATTAGTGTATAGAAATGCAACAGATTTCTGTACATTGATTTTGTTCTACAATTTTACTAGTTTTATATCTGTGACTTTAGTAGCTTTTTGGTGAAGTCTTTAGTGTTTTTTGTATGTAGTATCATGTCATCTGCAAATAGTGTAAGTTTTACCTTTTCCTTACCAATGTGGATGCCTTTTATTTCTTTCTCTTGTCTGATTGCTATGGCTAGGACTTCCAGTACTATGTTGCATAAAAACAGTGAGAGTGGGGGCGCCTGGGTGGCGTAGTTGTTGAGCGTCTGCCTTTGGCTCAGGACGTGATCCTGGCGTTCCGGGATCGAGTCCCACATCGGGCTCCTCCTCTGGGAGCCTGCTTCTTCCTCTCCCACTCCCCCTGCTTGTGTTCCCTCTCTCGCTGGCTGTCTCTCTGTCACATAAATAAATAAAATCTTTAAAAAAAAAAAAGAAAGAAAAACAGTGAGAGTGGACATCCTTGTCTTGTTCCTGGCCTTAGGGGGAAAGCTCTCAGCTTTTCCCCATTGAATATGATGCTCAGTGTGTTTTTTTTATGTAAGGCCTTCATTATGTTGAGGTATGTTCCCTCTAGACCTACTTTGCTGAGGTTTTTATCATGAATGGATGTACTTTATCAAATGCTTTTTCTGCATTTATTGAAATAATCATAAGGCTTTTATCCTTTCTCTTACTGATGTGATGGAGCACATTGATTGATTTGGAAATATGGAACCACCCTTGCATCCTGGGAGTAAATCCCACTTGATTGTGGTGAATGATTTTTTTACTGTATTGTTGGAGTCTGTTAGTATTTTGTTGAGGATTTTTGCATCTATGTTTATCAGAGATATTGGCCTATAGTTCTCTTTTTTTATGGGATCTTTATCTGGTTTTGGTATCAGGGTAACACTTGCCTCATAGAATGAAGTTGGAAGTTTTCCTACCTCTTGTATTTTTTGGAATAGTTTGAAAAGAATGGATATTAACTCTTTCTTTAAATGTTCAGTAGAATTCACCTGTGAATCCATCTGGTCCGGGACTTTGTTTGTTGGGAGTTTTTTGATTACTGATTCAATTTAATTGCTGGTATTCAGTCTGTTTATATTTTTTGTTTCTTCCTGCTTCAGTTTTGGTAGGTTATATGTTTCTAGGAATTTGTCTACTTCTTCTAGGTTGTCCAGTTTGTTGGCATACAATTTTTCATAATATTCCCTTACAATTATTTGTATATTTGTGGTGTTGGTTTTTATTTCTCCTCTTTTATTTGTGATTTTGTTTATTTGAATTTATTTGGGTCCTCTTTTTTCTTATTTTTTGTTTGTTTGTTTGTTTGTTTGTTTTTTAATGAGCCTGGCTAGAGGTTTATCAATTTGGTTGATCTTTTCCAAGAACCAGCCCCTGGTTTCATTGATCTGTTCTATTGTTCTTTTAGTTTCTGTATCTTTTATTTATGCTCTTTATTATTTCCTGACTTCTGTTCATTTTGGGTTTTGCTTGTTCTTCCTTTTCTAACTCCTTTAGATGTAAGGTTAGGTTGTATATTTGAGTTTTTGTTTTGTTTTTTTTTTTTTTTTTTTTTTTTTTTTTTTTTGCTTCTTGAGGTAAGCCTGTCTTGCTATCAACTTCCCTCTTAGAACCACTTTTGTTACATCCCAAAGGTTTGGGTTCATTGTGTTTAATGTGTTGCATCTTTAATGTGTCCACATCAATATCTTGGTTGTGATAATGTACTACAGTTTTGCAAGATGTTATAATTTGGGGAAAACTGGGTAAAAGATACATGGGATCTCTATATTATCCCTTACAACTGCTTGTGAATTATCCCCAAATTAAAGGTTAATTTTTAAAAAGGTGTCCAGTAAAAGTCACCAAAATTAAGGTTTACAATGTCAAATTCTATTGAAGGTTACTTATTTTTAAATTTTGGAGTGAAAATTATGTTTCCTATAAGTATTTGGGGTTAGGATAATTTCCATTTAAGGTCATGTAATTTCTTGCTGTCAGTTACTTCTCTCATCCCGTATTAGAGAAATTCTTTCAGTGCCATTTGTAAAAGTTATTAACAGTCTGAAATGATGCAGTGATAAATTCTGGATTTATAGTCAATTATTAAATACTCATAAATTATTATCTACTCATAAAAATGATTGTGATATCCTTTTTGTCTCTAAGCATATTTATTTCTATTATGCTGCCCAACAATAATTATCATATTTTTGGTCAATTTGTAAAAATATTTGCAGCGTTACTATATTTCCATAAAACAAAACTCTAGTGAGTAATGTAGCAGGAATCAATGAATAATCTCTAGTAGTTTTTTGCAGAAGCTATCTGTAGTGTGGTGAGCTTTTTATTAAAGACAATTTTTAGTGTAATCTGAGATTACCAATGATATATGTACTGTTGCCTTGGCATTAGGAGATTCCAGATTAACTAGTTGATTATTGTATGGAGTCAGCCATTAAATTTAATGCTTGAGCCAAATTACAAAAATACAGCTATAAAGATAGAGATATAGATCCTGATTACCAGGAAGTAGATGCCTATAGGCAATGACTGATCAAATAGGATGAGTACATACTGATCC
Organism: Ursus maritimus; assembly: GCF_017311325.1. Lineage (NCBI taxonomy): Eukaryota > Metazoa > Chordata > Mammalia > Carnivora > Ursidae > Ursus > Ursus maritimus. Next base: position 39,606,360 of record NW_024423675.1, read on the forward strand.
TATATAGAAATAAAATTACAAGAATGATAAAAGAGCATGAAACAGTGACTACAATGAACACTTAAAGAAAAAATAATTACTATTGCATTGTGGAATCAAATAACATTAAAAGAATTTTCAATTGGAAACAATATTTTATATATTCTAACTGTATTAAAAGATGGATAATTTCCAACATTGGTAGGGAATTGGGTGCACACACATGCAGTTGGTGGGAGTATTAATTTTATCACAGATTTTTTTGGAGAGAAATTTGATAATAAATAATAAAATGTAAAATTTTCCATAGTCTTTGGCTCACTTGTGGTTCTTATAGAAATCCAGTGTGAGGAAACAATCATGCACAAGGATAAATATGTTCACTATCACATCATTTTTTATCATGAATAACTAGAAATAACAACTAATGGAATTATTGGACAGATTATATTATATTCACACTCTGGCATATTATACAGTCATTGAAGAAGCAGATCAATATGAATTCCTGATTTTAAGGGCAAAGGAATTATTGTTTTCCCTTTTTACTTTACGTGCTCCTCTGTTGCTTGAATATAGTTTCAATGAACATATTACTTCTGTAATTTTTAATGTAAATTAAATGACATCTATGATAGATAAATAAATCATGCTTACTGAAACAGAACTAGCACTGTGAAAATTACGGAAATATTTGCATATTTTTGTGGAAAATAAGCTTCTAAAGTAATTTTTACCATAATTTCCCAATAATTAATATTTGTTAGCAGCACAATTATGAGGACAATTATATGTGTGTAAAACTTAGATACTGCTCAGCTTAAGATTTCAAAATTTTAAGTAATTTAAGGGTATCTATAAATGTATCTTGTCACTTGTGGGTTTTTTCTTTAATTAATCAGATATCAAAGAGAAGTAAAATAAGACCTAAACTTTAATCATTTTCTAAATATCTGAGAAAAAGTACTGTTACCAAAAAGAGGTGAACATGAGTAATGAATGTGTGGGCATCGAACTGGATATTGAACAATTTCCATATACAAAGCACATCTTGTATAAGCAATGGAATTAAAAGCTTTTCACTATATTTAGGTTAAATAAATAAATATGATTCATGTTTCAACTTGTTTATTTGAAAAAAGCCTTTATAAGAAAAAGGAAGTATTACAAAGACTGACATTAAGATCTTTACCATATCATAGATTTCTCAGGACTTTTGTTTTCTCCCTTTAAAAAATAAAAGGGAGGAGGGAGGGAGATACTAAATCAGTGGTGAGCAAACTACTGCACAAGTGCAAATACACACACACAAAAAAGTATTCGTAGGCTACATTTTTAGCAAGATATGTAAATTATATGTTTTAAAAACAGGAAAGGCAGTAACTATCACTGGACTTAAGTAGTCCTTCGTTAATTTGCTGTCACTTGAGGGTTTCAAATGTTAGCCAATTTTCCAAAAATGTAAATAAGTGATACACACTGTAGTATCCAATTATAATGTTGTAGCTTGAACAAAATTTGTTTGTGAAAATAATTCTGAAACAAATTTATTTTATAATCTGTGTGATGGTTACTTCTATATGTCAGCTTGGGTGGGCCCTGGTGATGCCCAAATATGTGGTTGAGCACTATTCTGGGTATTTCTATGAGGGTGCTTTTAGATGAGATTAACATTTAAATTGGTGGACTCTGAGTAGAGCAGATTGCCCTCCATAGCATAGATGGGCCTCATTCAATCAGTTGAAGGCTTGAAGAATAAAAGACTGAGCTCCCCAAGCATGAGAGAATTCTGCAGTGCTCTGAACCTGAATAGCAACATCTGCTTTTCCCCGAGTTTCCAGCCTGACAGTCTTTGGACTTGAACTGTAACATTGGCTTTTCTCTGGATTTCCAGAGAAACTGCTGGCCCATCCTGCAGATTTTGAACTTGACAGCTTCCATAATTATGAGCCAATTCCTTAAAATAAATCTTTATATATATGTAAATCTCTTATACACACACGCGCGCACACACACACACCCTATTGGTTCTGTTTCTCTGAAGAACCCTGACTAATACAATCTGCTTAGGTTTCTCCAAGTGTATTTAATTAACTTTAAAATCATTTTCCCTTTGCAAATCAATTAAGCAGCAATCCTCATGCCTCACAGTCCCCATGTCAGGGTATCTCTGACTTAGTCAGTAGTTCTCACTGATTGTTTAGTGAATCCATTCTTGAATATTCTTTCTTTGCAGACCTAAGTGCACCCAAAGTATTAAAGACCACAGAGGTTCCAAGTGGGGCCAATGAACCCGAATTTTCCCTCTGACAGATTAGGCCATATGTGGCCAAGAGGCTCAGGGAGTTCATTTTTAGTTTCTCCCAGAGATATCCTATAGTCTATAATTCTAAATGTAACATTTACTATAAATTGGGTGTATAGATGATTGTGCCATTGGAGCAAGAAACTGAGTGGTGAACACTTGAAACAATGTTGCTCTTGGGGGCACAGGATTTTTATTGGCTTTGGAAACATTGGTTTTTCTCATAGTAATGATTTAACTGGTCAGGAGAGTGATAAAAAGGGGACTTTGAGGTATTCATAGATAAAACCATGTGAGGGACCCATGGTCATAAAGCAAGGATACAATAGCTGCCAATGTTTATCATCCTTCAAAATACAAAATTATGGTTCCTCTCATTGAGTTCTAGAATTGGAAAAGATGTTATAGAGATGTTATTTCATTAAACCTCTCATTCTAGAGATTAAGAAATAATAGTCAAAGAGGTCAAATTACATTTCATCAGCCCTACCAGGTCTTAAGATAAAAATGGTATTTGAGGAATAGGCACAGAAAGCACCAGAAGGCCCAAGCAAGCAGCAGAGTCTGGAGGCTTAGACTTACATTTCATTCACCACAGTTCTATGAAGCAAGACCTCCTACCCAGCGTATACTATTCTGCATAGAATGCATTACAACAGCTGACAAAGAAGGAAAAGAACAAACCTGATTTGTGAACTGGCAGCTAGGTATGAGTGTGCAAGCTAGAAATGGATTGGAACTTCACTACAGCCCCTCTCCATGGTGACCTTGAAAGACATTAGTTGGGGAAAATCTTCTCAATAGGCAGAGCTCCAGGTGGTACAACTGTTACTCCTCTTTTGGGGGAAAGAAAATAGCCCAGGATTAAAAATCTATGTAAATTCATGGGTGACAAATAGCTTGGAAGGAAAAAGGTGGGAAGATCAGGGACAAGGAAGTCTGCAGTCATGGTTGGTGGATGGACTTGTGGGAGTGGGCATAAAGTGTGAAGATCTTTGTATTGCATGTTTGTGTCCACAAGAGTGTCTACCCTGGAACAGGCATTAAACAGCCAAGTAATCAGAGTAGACAAAATGTCAGCCAGTCCATGTTAGCCAGCTCTCTCTGTCATCAGAGACCCCAGTGTTCGAACATTGGGTACAAAGAAACAGAGCAACTATGGTATCAAGGATGGAGGCTGTGTATGGGCCCAGCTATATGATCTCCCATTTACTAAGACTGATAAAACTTCTGCCACTGCTAAATGACCCAACAGTTAGCAAGAGAGACCAATGCTGACCCCCAAATACAGCACCATTCCTTCAAGAGACCAAGCAACCATCTACTGGCAAGTTCAATATATTGGACTCATTCCATCCTAGAAGAGACCTCCGTTCATTTTGGATTAACACTGTTTGAATCTACACATATTCTAGATATGGATTTGCCTTTCCTGTTTGAAGAACCTCAGACAGCATCATTATCCATTGGATTACAGAAAGTTTAATTCATCCACATGAATTCCCGATCACATTGCATCAGACTAAGGTAGTGTTTTTAACCAGGGGTAATTTCCCCCCAGGAGACATTTGGCAAAGTCTGGAGACGCTGTTGGTTGGCACAACTGGGAGGATGCTACTGACATCTAGTGGCTAGAGGCCAAAGTTGCTGCTAGACATCCTACAACGTATAGACTAGTTTCCCATAACAAAGAATTGTCGCACCCAAAATGTCGATATGCCACTGTTCAAAAACTCTGAACCAAGAGACTCACTTTATGGCAAAGGAGGTGCAACAGTGGGCCCACAGTCCGAAGAGCCACAGGTCCTGTCACATACCACAGTGTCCAAAAGCAGCTGGCATTGAAGAGCAATAGAATAGCTTATATTTGGCACAGATAAGGCTCAAAAATGAAACCACGCAAGGACAGGGAGTCATCTTCCAGGACACAGTATATACTCACATCAATGACTACTGTATGGTGCTGTGCCCCATTAGTTAGAATACATAATGCCGTGCCCCATTAGTTAGAATACATGGTGCCGGGAATCAAAGGGTGAAAGTAGGAATGAGCCATAGGGAACTTCTGCTTCCTTTTTCTGAAATTCTGACCTCTGTGTGTTTAGTGGTCTTTGTTCCTAAGGTGGAAAACACCCACCATAGAAATTCAAAGTACGATTTATGCCTGTGTACGTCATAATCTTCATGCTAAGGAGCCAGCGGCAAGGAGAGGAGCACTGTATTGATAGAGGCAATTGATCTGAACCTCAGGAGGAAGGCTGTTATGACCCATTGGGGACAGGGAGAAATATGGTTGGTATATGGTTATCTCTTAGTACTTCTTTGCCAAGTTTTGATGGTAAATGGACCAATATGGTAGTCACAGTCTCAAAAGGGCTTAATGACCTGGGGTTTCGGCAATCAGATATGACTTTGGGTTGCCCCACCAGCTAAACCACCAAGACCAGCACAGGTACTAGCTGTAGGAGAAGAGAATCTAGGATAGATTATGAAATAAGGAGACAATAACTTATCACAGCTGTAGCTGTGAGAGCTAGAGTTTTCTCTGTTAATTTTCCTCTAATAAGTTTACGCTAGGAAAAACAATCACCAGAGTCCTGGAGGAATGATGTTTGGGCTTAGGTAAAGCAAGAGGAGCGAAGACATGTAAAAGTGGACAGTAATGGATGCTGTGTTACCCGGCCCGATTCCTCTGCCAAGAAGGAAGGACTAATTCCCTTCACTGCTGAGTGTGTTGGGGGCTGATGGCTCTCAGCTGCCAGTCCTCTCTGGGCTTCTCTCCCCTGAAGAGAGCCACATTGCACGAGATCACTCTTTCTCCAGAAGGCGAGATGCATCCCCAGATTGGTTGAAGGCTAGGTCCCCTTTCCCCAGCTCAGAGTGTATCTAAAGGGCCATTCCGACCTCAGGGCTCCCCTGGAGCTTGCCCTAGGTGTTGTTACTACAGCTCAGCTTCTCCGTTGGCCCAACTCTGCTTCCTGCACAGGTGTTGATCCTGACAGCAGTTCCCCCAAAAACTTTGTGTAGACTAAGCTCCATCTCTTTGGCAACTTTCTGGAGAAACTGACCTGCAACATTAATTCATGCACTGCAGTCCAGGCCCTTCAAGATACAGTGAAAGTATGCTCCTTAAACTTGCCAGAACTTTCCTTCTTCCTTGAAAGCTTACCTTCAAATGTCTGTTCACAGACACACAGCCTTCCCTTCCTCGCTTTTGCCTCTTCTCTTTCATGTTTGGGGAAGTTTTCTTCTAGAAGCCACAATGGCAATTGTTAGAACGAGAAAGAAAAGCACATAAAAGGCTGTCCTTTCTTTCTTCGTTTTTATCTGCAGCGAGTACCTTGTGATAAAAAGATTGAAAGGAATTGTAATCAGTCTAGTCCTCCAGATATTTGTCCTGAAGCATTTGTTTATGAAATGCAAAACTCACCTTGATCTAGGCTCAAATTTACCAGTGCTCCTTTTTTTTCTTCTTTCAAACACACTGACTTTATGTGGGTATTGATTTTAATCACCTTCAGGAAGACTGTAACTTTGACTTGTTTGTCCGACAGCAGTGTCAGATTCCTATGTCTGTCATTTCTCTTGTGCATTAGCCTCTGTTGGGGGTGGGAATGGCTGCTGGCTGAAGCAAAGGGTCAGTGTCAAATGTTAACTGAAGAACAAATGGATAAGCTCAGTAATATTAAAACCCACTTGAAATTGTAGTCAAAGTCCTTACTGGCCAGACCTGAGTCTAAATATCTCCATTCAGCAAATAAACTCAGACTGTTCCCTTAAGTGCACATTTCTATGGGAAAAAATCAGAAAAAGTTAAATATAATTGGGATCATTTCTTTAAATGCTTAATAAAATTCACCAGTGAAGCCATCTGAGCCCAGCATTTTCTTGGAGGGAAGGTTTGCTTTTTTAATTGAGATATAATTGACACACATTATATTGGAAGTTTAGGTGCACAACATACTGATTTAATATATGCATATGTTGCAAAATGATCAATAAATCTAGTTAACATCCATCACCAAACTTAATGACAAATTTCTTCTCTTGTGATGAGAACGTTTAAGATCTGCTTTCTTAGCAACTTACGAATCTACAATACAGTAGTATTAACTATAGTCACCGTGCTGTACATTAGATCCCCAGGACTTATTTATTTTATACCTGGAAGTTTGTGCCTTTTGATTTCCTTTAATTATGACTTTTATTTATTTAATGGGATTATTCCATTTTTTTCTTTCGTTTGTATCATTTGGTTTGCTGTTTTTCTAAAAAAAAAAGTTTACCCCTTTCATCTGATTTATTTTTTTCATAAAATTTGTCACAATAGTTGATGTTTCATTTTTTATTGTGTACTCACATTTTCACCTGCATCGTTTACCATCAGCCAAAAAACTTCCTCTAGCATTTCTTGTAGTGCATACCTGCTGCAGATCAATACTTTTCCAGGGTAACAGGTTTATATTTTTCTTTAGTAAGTTTGAAGATGTCATTCCAGTGTCTTCTGACTTTCACTGTTTCTGAGGAGGGGTCAGCTGTCTTATTGTGGATCCCTATATTTAAGGTATATTTTCTTCCTGTTCTTTTTATGTGATGTTTGACTTTGACTTTCAGCAGTTTAAAATCATGTGCCTGTGGGACTTTCCCCCCTGCTTGGTGGTTGCTTTGATTCTTATAATTATGGATGGATCTTTAAATAAAATTTTGAAATTGTCCAACCAATATTTCCCCAAATAATTTTTCTGCCCCATACTCACTCTTCTCCTCTCTTTCTAAGACTCCATTTATACAACTGTTGGTTCCTCTGCTGCTTTGGTACAGATCACTTATGTTTTGCTTTTGCTTTTTAAAGTAATTTTTGTGCTAAATTTGCTCATGATTATTAATTCTGATAGAAAAATCCAAAAAAAATCAAAAGATAAGCAGTATCAACAAATTCATATTGTACTGTTGGAAGTAGAAGGTTTTTTCTTTTCTTCCAAAGTTTGTACCTCATTTTCTTTTTTATGTCTTTTTGTCTTGGCCAGGACTTGAAGTTTGTATTGAGCAAAAGCAAGGATGATAAGCATTTGTATCTTTAATCTAATCTTAAGGGGAAAATACTTAAAATGTCACCATAGGGAAACAGTTCCCTAGGTTACTGAAAGGCATCTTTTATCAACCTTAGAGTTTCCTACTTTTAAGTATTTTGCTGTTTTAAGTAAATTTTGAAATTTATTGCTTTTGTTTTTCTTCAACTCTAGGGAAAATATGAGGCAGTCTTCACGAGTGCTAGTCTCTAAACATTTCAAAATGTCTCCATTTCTGAATAAATGTAGGATTGCATTTCCTTGTTCCCTGGAAGTCAGGTTGTGTTATGCGCTTTGGCTTATGGTGTGAGCAGAAGAGATATATGTCACCCATGGGCAGAAAGCCAGTGTGTTGGAGCTTGCCAGGTTCCCTTCTTCGGACTTAGTGATTGTGTAAAGATGTATAGAGAAGGGGCTTCCACCAGCCTGGATCCCTCAGTGACTATGATGAGCAGATCTTTTTGCAGGTTCATTGGATGGGTTACATGAGAAAAATTTAATTTGTATCATGATCTACTTCTCAGATATTAGGGTTGTTTATTCATGAGGAATAACCTAACCTAAATCCTTTATTTTTCTTTTTATGCGAAGCCATTCTTTCATTGAAGGTACTTACACTTGATCATAATATATTACTTATGAATATTTTTTTATTTCATTGTTTCCTCTCATAGATAATACTATATTTGGCATACCTAATAGGCAAAACCAGGTAAGCAATGCAGCTTAGGGAATATTTTCTTTAAAAACTTTTCTTCTTCCAAGTTGAATATGTAGTCCCTGTCCTCAGGGAATAATAGCCAGACAGTTTATTAGAATAAAGTAAATAAGTTCCGAAAGACCATTCTACAGGTGCTGTGGAGCTGGGGGAAACAAAGAAGAAGAAATCTTTTCTAGACAGAGTGATCCTGAAAGGCTTCCTGGAAAGGGTGACATTTAAATGGAGCTTGAAGGGTGAACAGTTATGTTAGGAAAATTCTAGGCAGGGTCCATTAACTAAATATATTATGAGGAAAGTATAAACAAGCCGTATTAGTGGAACAGCAAGTTATATAGTTTGCCTTATTTATACCAAATAGCAGAGTTATCTGTAGGAGTGTGAATTTGATTCTACAGGCATCAAAGATTTTTGAATAAGGGAGAAATTTTTTTGTTTTAAGAAGATGATTAATATTGCCATAGGATGAATTACAGGAGGTGGGTACTAGAGGTCATGAGAGTTTGGGAGGGGCAAGGATTTTTCACTGTTGAGGTGAGACATGAGGGCCTGGACAAGGAGATGGAAAGGAAGGAACTGCTTTGAGTTTTGTTGAGCTATATGGTTTACAGGTAGGTGTATTTGTCTATGACTTAGCACTTGAAAACCTAACATCCTTCTTTTTTTATATCGTGAGCCATGCAAATAGAGTCTGTAACTAGATACACCTTTATTGGATAACCACCTCAAATGTATTAGTTTATATTATTGACTCAGTAGGCTAAGGTTTAATACTAAAGCCAAAAGTGAAAACAGAGATGCTTAGGGAAAGAAAAGTTGGCAGCACAAACCTCTGGGAATTAGGTAGGGTATTGTTTGTTTGTTTGTTCTTTGCCTTATGTTGTACAAAAGGCAGTTGTGATTCAGGTATATTTGTTTATTCTGATGGAAAAAATCCTCCCACTGAAACAAAATACCATTATAAAGAGCTAGATGTAATCAACAGCAACTTACTTTGCCATGTCTTGCATGATTGGACGGGGGTCCCATTTAGGGACTGTTGATCAGACTTTTTTATCTTCTTATTTTAAAAGGCATTTTGAGAATTATGATATTTTTCCATGTTTGAAAGCATCATTTGTCCAGGGGAGAAGGGTTGGGCATCAAACATAGCAGGGTTTGGGGGTTTTTAAAGTGGTCTCTTTGAGAGTCATTTCATAATGTATTTGTCGGTATGTCTTTCTTCCAGTTCTGGTTTTGTTACCTTCTCTCTGTTTTCAATGTAAACAGCAGGGCAAAGGGAGCTATCTTCCTGCTGCTCAAAATAACTTACTTAGTTGGGTAAAATTTATAATGTTGAATTCTACTTTTAGCCAGGAAACGCAAACAAAGCTTGGAGCCTGCTTGTTCCCTGACCCCAGATTCATTCCATGTTGCTATAGCATCACCCCTGAGAAAGTGGGCCCGCCTGTTTTCCTCTCCATAGACGCACTCAATGGGCTTTTGTCAGCTCTTGAATTATAGCATTAAAATTTAAACACCAGGGATTTAATGGAGGATTATTATGACACTCCAGTCCATTCTTTCTGTTGCCATTAGCAACAACCCATGGATGAAATAAAATAATTGTTTTAAGAGATGCTGTTTTCCTAAAAGATGAAGGATCTACCTCACATTCTTGGAGTTTTATAAACTGGTTTGTGTGGGACCATTACCATGAGAAGAGTACTGGTAGTATATAATACCAATCCAATGATTGAGGGTATTTTTTTTTCTTTTGGTTCACCAATCTACAAAAGCAAAAGATATTTTCACAGGCCCCCAGAAGATGAACTTCAATCTGCTGCTCCCAAACACATTCTCCACTGTCTGGAAGACGTGCAAAGGCAGTGGTCCAGCGTTCTCCATCTCAAATCCTTCAAAGTGCTGTGGGAATAAAAGAATCCCCGCTAAAAGCCCCAGAGAGATCTGTCTGTCTGTATGGTATGGTAATGACTGAGGCTAGTCCAGATAGGATTCTGGGAGAAACTCAGCTATTAAAACCTAATGAATGGAACAGAGAATTTCTTGTTACAATACTGTTTGTTTCCTCAATTGGTCATATCCTTGGACCTAAGAAGACATCAAAATAAATAATAAAAACAAGATATTGTTGGATTGGTCTTTGAATTTTCATTTGGTTATATAATGTGTGCAATTTTCTTATAGGTAATTTTGCATCTAGGTCTATTTTTTTTCTACCAGCCATTTGCCTACTAATTGTGTGGATATTTTTACTTCTTCCCTGTTCTAATGTCAGCATCCATATTTATATTCAGGATTGTAGTTTTCAGCAAAAGAGATTACAACTTTTGTTGCTCTCCCCACTACCAAATTATGGATATATCCTTTCTTTAAAATATTTGAAATATTTCTAATTTTTTTGGTCTTTGGAGTAAATTTAAGTTCATTGTATAAATAATACAAAATGAGTAACAGGCAATAAATAAGTTGTCCTTTGGATTTTCACCACCCAGAGATAAAACTTCTTAACCTAAGTGTGATTCTTCATATATAGCAATGAAAATAAGTCCTATTTTCACCAAAGACTTTTCAGGGTTCCTCTAGTCTCTTCCCAGAGGTAACCCTATTACCAGTGCCTTGTGTTTTCTTTCATAGGTTGTCCACACAAACATCTTTGTATGTGCTATTTTTGCATGAAAATGATAAAATTTTACATTTTTCAATGCCTTGCCTTTTTATGTAACAATAAATCTTGAAACCAGAATTTGTATGGGGGACCATAGAGGTGATATTGTTGTGGGACCAGAGGGCTTGGGGTTTGAGGGAGAAGTGGAAGGAATTTGCCTTAAGGTTGCCTGTCTAAGCAAGCACACTGTTATTTGCTAGGTTGTATGTAACTGATCAATAAATGGAAAAGGTTATGAACCATGTTCTTATTCACACTTTACAAAACACTGAGAAAATGCTGTCCATGAAAACAAAAAGTTACTAACATTATTTTTACTTGTCATGTTTTGGGATAATTTGACATGGTTTGTACGGAACAATTAATTTCTTTGTCTAGTCCCTAAATTAGAAATTTTTTAATAGTTCCTTGTCATTTGCTATAAAAAAATGTTGCAATAAACATCCTTGCAAACATAACTGTATGCAAACATATTAATGTACTTGTACTCTAAATTATTAGAAATTGAATTATTTAGGTCAAAACATAATTGTATATAGATTCACCATCAGGGAACCAGACTGGGCATTCAGGAGAACCTCTGTGAATTGAGGGCCCCTTTGTACCAATGGTGTCACTTTGGAAAGCACATTGGGAAATGAAATTTTCCCAAGAGGAAAGCTGCCACTTTTCATATCAAGCTGAGAGGTAGCCGGGCTAGGCTGACTGTTACCCTGAATATATCATTTATATCTGACAAATTTGGCTTATTAGGTATTCTCACCGTGGGAGTCATTGAGTTCCAGTTGATCCACACAAAAAATGGGACTATCAAGCCAGAGTCACAAGGCTTCCATGGATCTGGTGTTCAGCTTTGCCAAAAGCCCAGTAGCAAGCTATAACTGGTTTCAAAAAACCACACCTGGTAGCTATGCCAGAGAAGTGATGAGTCTGAAACCCCAGTGTCCTTCAGGATAGAGACTGCCTCCCTTTGCCAGAAACCCCACTGCCTGAAACTTGTCAATGAAACTTGAGCTCAAAGGTGTCTTTTAGGGTTGTATGTTCTATAAGCACTTATCTATATGTGACTTCCATGATTGGGAGAATCCTCTTAGCACTCTTGGGATGAGGAAGCACATTCAGATATAGAAGCAACAACAACAGTACATTGAGTTGGCCCAAATTTCCTAACCTCCAAAGTCCTATTAGCTTCTTTTTCCCACTGTGAACCCTGTCCAAACACCATTTACTGAAGCTGGGGGCCCACTCACCCCACAGGACTGGGTAAGATAGTGACTTGGGCAGTTGTATTCAGCAGAGTTCCCCAGCATAATGAGTGAGACTGGTGTGTATGACCTTTGGTCTCTTTTAGGGACAGAGAGACCTCTCTGTATAGCATTTGAGATCAGTATAGAAAGGAAGAGAGTAATCAGAAGGTATGGGGGGAGAAAGGGGCTCCATGCCAGTAGACAAAGTATTGCATTCAATTTGAGCAGGTTTTAAGCACGTACTAACTTATAGCTCAATAAAAAGAACTTCTGATGATTTTGGTCTGCCCAACGCTCTGTGTCGAGTAGCAAGGTCTTCAGGGCTGACACCAGTTATTTTGATTTTGGAGCCTCTTTGGTTCATCAGTTGTAGCCTCATTGCATTTTAGCTGAGGCTGTAGTCCTTGGTGTCCCATTGTCATGGCAACATGGCTCATCTACCCTCCCAGAGGAGAGTGAGCAATAAGCAAGGCACCATTTGGGCAGCTTGGTTCAATCCTACCACTCACTGTTCTCAACATTTATTAACAGGCAAGACAGTAGGGGTTTTGCCACACCACCTCCCCCTTGCCCAGCATTTGCTGTCAGATCCCAGAGAGTCTTGTCACATTCCCAGACCAAGCCTGCAGAACCCTGTCCTTTCTCTTACAAAAGTCAGCATCCCATCTTTGTCACCAAAACTGTTAAAGAATTGTGCAGGTTCTGATATATTCTCTCACTTGCAAGTTAACAAGTTAGAATTTGTATGGGGGGACACAGGACTAATATTCTTGTAGACCAGAGGGTTGGGGCCTTGATGGAGGAGACTAAGGGACATCTTGATAGGCATGATAGGTAACATGAACATCAATCTATTTTTGAGAGTTCCTTTTGATCCTAAGTCCTATGGAGGTGACATAGATGGGCTCAGATGTAGCCTACATATGCAGTAGTTTGCATTCCAGGAGAGGATCCCTTAGCATAAAGAATGTCAGTATTTATAATGAGCAGTAAGCATGTCTGCTCTTTAATCAAGAGAGAGATATTATCTTTATTATAGCAGACAGTAAGCATGCCTGCAATTTGTTCCAGGGGGAATCACTATCTCTATCATTCAAAGTTATTCATTATACAAACATCCTTAAAAAGATAGTCCAGAAGAAAAAAGTCAATGCCTCTATTCCTAAGATGTTTCAAACTGTGAGACCCATGAAAAATTGTTTCCCAACACATTCCATGGTTTGGATATACTTAAATGTATTCAACTTCCCACTCTCCACTCCCCCATTCATAGCCATTCTTTATTAAAAAGCTGTACCAGCTGCTGTAATAATCCTTATGTATTGTTTATTTCTATTGGATAATTTCCCAGGTGGAATGATTAGGTGGGAGTAGATACATTTAATTTTAATATATTTTGCCTATTTTATTCTACCAAGAGGTTGTTAATATTAACATTTTGAACAGGTGTGTCCAAGAGTGACTCACTCCCTAATGCAGAAAAAAAAGATAAGCCTCACATTCTTTAATTTAATTCTTTCCTAGAAAAGTAACTGAACACAGAAACTATAGAATTTAATTAGAACTTGTTGGTTCATTTGGGCTGCTATAACAAAAACAGACTGGTGGCTTATATGACTGAAATTTATTTTTCATGATTCTGGAGACGGAGAAGTCCAAGGTCAAGGCACTGACTGATTCAGTGTCTGGTAAGGACCTACTTCCTGGTTCCTAAATAGCCATCTTTTCACTGTATCCTCACATGGTGGAAAAGATAAAGGAGTTCTCCATGGTTTATTTTATAAAGGCATTAATCCCATTCATGTGGCCTTCATCATCATGACCTAAGCACCTCCCAAAGTCTGACCTCCAAATACCATCACACTGGGGATTAGGCTTCCATATGAATGTTGGAGGGACACAAATATTCAGTCCATGGCAAACTTTAATAAAGAAGCTTAAATATATTGGTTAGACAATTGATATAGCTGCTTTGAAAAGAAAAAGCTTTCATATAACCATTATATTTTATCAGGACAATGAGAAAAGGCTAGGAAATATTTACATGCTTGTTTCCATAAAATTTAAAAGTCTACACTTAACCTATATCTCATCACTATGAAATTTGAGTTTTTGTCTAAAGTTTATTTTAAAAGGACAAAATTTTTTTTCTTTGTTGAGAGATTCTAGGGACTTTTCACTTGTAATTCGAAGTATATATTTTTAAAATAGGATCATACATTTGTTGATGTTTCTTTTAAAACACTGTATTCATTTGTTTTTAGTTATGTTTCTTGTACGAGTTTGAGGTTACCCACTGGACTTATAATAATTAACTCACTCCAAGACCTCACTGATTTATTCATAACTGCCTTGGTAGTGGCTTGAACCCAGTAGCATCAAGAACACACTGAGAATTTTTATTAATTAAGAGTTATTTATTTATTTGAGAGAGAGAGAGCACGTGCACATGCATGCAGGGAGTGGGGAGGGGCAGAGGGAGAGAGAGAGAATCTCAAGCAGACTCCCCACTGACGGAGGAGCCCAATGCAGGGCTCGATCCCATGACCCTAAGATCATGACCTGAGCAAAAATCAAGAGTCAGAAGCTTAACCAACTGAGCCACCCAGGCACCCTCACACTAAGAATTTTTGTTAAGTTTTCTACTACTATCTAATCTTTCTTAAAAATAAATTTTTTTATTTAACATATTTAATTCTAACAAGCTGTAACTATTCAAGTTTTCCTCCTTTAGAAAAATCTGTGTCAGTAATGAGTAGTCTCACTTAAAATTTTTACTTAACTAATTGGGTAAAAACAGGACTTTATTATTGTATTAATCCACTCTAACTTAAATTCAGGCCCTCAGGATTTTTATTTATTTATGTCAGTCAAATATTATCTGTGATCAAAGATCACAGCAAAATGGAACTAACTGGCACTAATGAGAGCCAATAGAGTCAACAAACAATATAGATCTCATGGACTGAAGATATGAGAATTATGAGTTGTAAGACATGTATAAAATATTTTTAAAATTGAGGGTAAAATACTTCTTAAGCTAGGAGGTGGATTTCAACAAAATACAACTTCAAAGAATAAAAATATACTTCAAATTAAAAATTATGGGATAATCAGATTAACACAGATGAAAAGTCAATAAGTAAACTGGTAGTTTCATCACATAAATACTGAAAAATGCAGCACAAAGACAAAAGAAAATGAAAATTACTTAAGAGAGGTGATGAGATAGGGAAAATGTAATAAAAGGAACTAAAGTTTCTCTTACTAGAGTTTAAGACAAGAATAGAGATCATGGAGCAGAGCTAACTTTTGAAAAGGTGATGACAAAGAATTTTCCAGGAATGATAAAGACAAGAATTTATAAGAGAGAGGAAGTATAGTGCATTCCAAATGGCATAAATAAAAATGAATCTGATTGCATACCTTCCATGAAAGTTTTAGAACTCCAGAGACAAAGAGAAGTTCATAAAAGCAACCTGAGAGAATAAACAGATTTTCTCAAAACAAAAAATTGAACTAACAGTAAATGCCTCTTTAACAGCAATAAAAGAAGCTAGGACACAGTGAAATGACAAAATTGTCAACCTCGAATTATATAGCCAGTCAAACTCTCTTCAGTAACAAGGGCAAAATAAAGACGTATTTACATAAAGAAGAACTGAGAATTTCTACCATCAGCAGAATTTCAGTAAGCCAACTTCTAAGGCATGCTCTTCAGCATAAAATGAAATTATTTCAAAAGGAAAATCAAAGATGCATAAAAGTAAAGAAATTGCAAAAATATATATGTACAAAATAGTCAAGCTACTGAATTGTTCAAGAAAAATAAAAAGGAGATAGGGTAAATAATATTTGTAATAGAAAAGAGAACATAATTAAAGATAGAGCAAAAATTAAAAAGATAATATCAGAACTTCTTATGAACTTTTAAATAGAGAAAAATTTTAAGTTCTTGGGGAAAAAAGTTGTAAAACCAAAGAATAATCTTATAATAAGAAGAATTTAATGGTAAGATTAAGAATAATCTGATGGGCTTTAGGACATCCTACCCCAAAATATGGCACATTGGCATATTAAATATTTTTATGAGAAAATGGCAGAAGTGGGAGAGTGTCTCTGACCTTTCTCCCGCTTCTCCCCACAACCAGTCATAAAACCCTCATGTGGGATGTGCCTTCCCTATACCCAGAGGAAAGAAGCATCCTTATCTCCAAAGACAAAGCAATGTCAGGAAGATCCAAACATAGGATTTACTGTTTTCCCCAGTTTACTATAATTTCTTCAGATTACTTAACCTATCATATTTCTGTGCTACTGCGTACTCTTCATCAAACCTAGCATAAATGCTCTCAGTTCTCGTTTTTTTTGTTGGTTTTTTTTTTTTTAATCTTCATCTCTTTATGGAGGCTATCATGTCACATAAAATTTATATTAAATAAATTTGTATCCTTTTCTCCTGCTAACCTGTTTTGGGCAGTTAAATTTTCAGACTTTGCCAGGGACCCTAACAGGGTCAAGGAAAATCTTTTCCTCTCCTCCAAATCTTACAACAATTTAAAAAATTTTTAATATATTTTTTAAAACCTTTACAAAGCCAGTAGCGTGCCCAGATAATTTTTTAAAGTTTTGTTAAACCTTTAAAAATATCATTCCAGTCTTGTACAGATTCTTCCAGAAAATGTAAATAGAAGAAAAAGAACCCCATTTCATCATATAAGTCAAATATTATCTTAATAATAAAACCAGATATATTAGTTTTCTGTTGTTGCCGTAACAAACTTTACAACAAGCTTTGTTGCTTAAAACAACACACATTATCATCTTGGAGTCCTGGAGGTCAGAAATCCAACCCAGATCTCTCCAGAGTAAGATCAAAATATGAGCTAAGCTATTTCTTTCTGGGGCTTAGGGGAGAATTGATTTTTAGAGTCTACCTGTGTTTCCAAGCTTATGGCTTCTACCATCTTCAAAGGCATCAATGGTGGGCTGAGTTCTCACACTGTTTCTGCTTCTCCACAGCTGGGGAATGTTCTCTGCTTTTAAAAACTGAAAGGATTAGATTGGGTCCACCTGAGTAATCAAAGCTAACCTTCCCTTCTCAAGATCCTTAGTGTTAATCACATTTGTGAAGTTCCTTTTCCCAAGTAACGTAGATTCCAGTGATTAGGATATGGACATCATTTGGTGGGTGGGGCCATTTTTCTGCCTACCACACCCAACAAGTACATATGAGAGAAGAAAATGTATGTTATGAACATACATGCAAGTATTTTTTTAAAGATTTTATTTATTTATTTTTAGAGAGAGTGTGCAGCGTGAGTGTGGGGAGGGGCAATGGGAGAGGGAGAGAGAGAGAGAATCTTGAGCAGACTCTGTGCTGAGTGCAGAGATCCACAGAGGGGCTCGACCCCACAATCCTGAGAACATGATCTGAGCCAAAATAAAGAGGCCCACCATCAACTGACTGAGCCACCCAGGTGCGCCCATATGCAAGTATTTTAAACAATATTTTAGCAAATACTTTGGGAATCTTAATCCATGATCATATTATGATCGGGAAATTCAACATTGTTGAATAGCTTAGAAAAATCTATAAATTTAATTCAGTATGTTAAAAGAATAAGATATAGGAGCACCTGAGTTGCTCAGTAGGTTGGGCACCCTACTCTTGATTTCAGCTCAGGTCATGGTCTCAGGGTCATGAGATTGAACCCCACCTTGGGCTCCATACTCAGCAGGGAGTCTTCTTGAGATTCTCACTCTCCTTCTCCTTCAGCCCCTCCCCTGTTCACACGCCCATTCTCTCTCCCTCTCTCTTTCTAAAATAAATAAATAAAATCTTTTAAAAAATAAAATAAAAAGACATATAATCATCTCAGTACCTACAACAATTGCTAGAATTCAATTATTTATGATCTTAAAAACTCTTAGTAAACTAGAAATGAAAGAATTTCTGTAATCTGATAAAAGAGGTCAACAGAAAACCTATATTAAACATCAGCCTTTGAGACAAAATATTCCTTTGAACATGGAAGTCTAAGACAGTCAAGTAAGACAAAAAGAAAGATAAGTTCTAAAATTTTGGGGAAAGAAACTAAAATCATTATAATTCACAGATGAAAAAACCCCAAGAATCAACAGAATTAATGAGACAATATAGCCAGGTACTTGGAAAAAATTAATATATAGAAACCTGTATATAGTTGCAATAAAGTGTTAAAAATGAAATTTTAAAATAGATACCATTTTGTTATGTCAGCTTAGAGTACAAGATGCATAGAAATATATCCAATGAAAATGTGTAAGGCCTTCATGGAGAACACCTTTAAATATTATTAAGAGACATTAAAGAAGACCTAAATAAATAAATAAATACTATATAATAAAAATTTTAGAAGTTACGTGTTACAAATAAGAGGAACAATATTATTACAATAAAACAAAACACAACAACTATAATGTTCTCTCACCATCAACGATAACCTTGGTTAATAGTTTGTTGTATTTCCTTCTAGTACAGACACGCACACACACACACAGACACACACACACTCACACAAG
Source organism: Ursus maritimus (assembly GCF_017311325.1). NCBI lineage: Eukaryota > Metazoa > Chordata > Mammalia > Carnivora > Ursidae > Ursus > Ursus maritimus. Next base: position 39,624,910 of record NW_024423675.1, read on the forward strand.
TATTTCCCTTATTTTATTTTTTAAATAGTATCATATTATTTAGACTATTAGACATTTTCTCTTTTTACAAACTTTGTGAGCATTTCCTTTTTTTTTTAAATAGTGCCTCAAGATAGAACTTCTAAGTGCTCCATTATCTTAATCACTGTAATATATTTACCCAGCATACCAGTCTTGACATTGGCATTACATTCTTACATTGTTACAGCTGTGATGAATATTCTTGAACCTAGTCCTTTGTAAATTTAATCTTGATTATTTCCTTAGTGTAAATTTCTAGAAATAAAACTGATGAATCAAAGTATACAGATTTTGGTGGTCAAATTGACCTACTTTAGACTGCACCCATAGGTATGAGGCATAATTTTTCCTCTCTCACATAATGTAGTATTAAATTTTGTTTTTAGCATTAAATTTAGTACCATCGTATTAAAATAACACTATGTAAATTTTGGGAGGAATAATGAACCTAGTCAATGGATAAATCACCATACCATTTTCTATCTTTCTTTCTCTTTCCCTTTTGTCTTTCATTCATATATAAAAACAAAAACAAACAAAAAACCACAACACTATAGATCACCAGGTATTGAGAGAAAACCAAAAGAACAAAGAAGGAAACTGATACTTCAGGCAAAAAAAAAAAAAAAAAAAAAAGAATTTTTATTTAAGGGGAATTTAAGAGAATCATCCTCCACAAGATTCTGGAGAATATTTTATCAATAAAACAAAAATATGTTGCTATGAAAGAAGAAAAGCCAGAAAACCAAAAGCTTTCTTGGAACTTAAAACTATGCTTCCAAATATAAAAATACGTTAAAACCAGATTGTGGAAATAAAATTATTCATAAAGAGATTGAATACAAGAATAGTCCTTGTAGAAGAACCTAGTCACATCAAAGAAAATCTCCCAGAATGAAAAGCAAAAAGAGATGGAAATTGGATTATGGATGTGAAAGTGTTTTGAGTATTAAGCTACTACACATATAAGAGGTAGCATTAGTAATGGGTAGTGGAATAGAATATATGATGGAAGAATTCTACATATTCGGACAGAAAATTGGGACAAATATATTCAGCTATATATAAAGATGTGAGGATGGCCATGTGTGTGTATCTGATTGAACAGTTGAGTTTTCTAATTTGACTAAATCACTTTCTCTTTCAGAACACACCTTTTATTATGAAATTACTTCTGAGCATTGTGGAGATCACATAGATTCCTAGAAGTTACAAGATGCAATTTCATTCAGGCTGGAAACACAGGTAGGATGGATTTTCATGCATGGTCTGATACTTCTGTGATTTTAGGTAAGCAATGCTTAGGTTGGTATATACAAGAGACCAATGATGGTCATTAGAGAACATGGGTCAGTTTTACCAACTTCTTCAAGAGTTGACTAAAGTTCAGACTTAGAACAAGGATTCTGCATAGCTGTCATTTCATCTCAACTCAATTTTCCTTTTACTGGCTTTAAAACCAAACAGCACAGACGATTTCTCTAATATACTTAGATTTTCATTATTATGCAATTTGAGTGTCTGCACATGGATTTTTCATAAAGACATGTGCTTCCTACAAGATATAAATGTTCAACTTGATGACCCCAAACTCCTAAAATAGGCCCTCAAACACACCTGAAACCCAATAGTGATTCCAGGAAGTCCGCTAATACCCATGCTTTTAAACCACAGATACGTGCTACTCAGTGAGAAATCACCTTTAGCCTAGACTCACTTCTTAGTAACAAGAAGTTAGGTTGGTGGCATCCACCATCTCCAACAAAATGAGGAAACCTAAACCACTGACTAACGTTGTCAACTTCAGAAATTGGGATTAGGTTATGGAGAAAACAAAAATATTAAATGAAGTGACCCTGATAAATATTGACTTTCTGGCAAGTTTGGATCTCTTCATGCTAAATAAAAATATGAGGTTTCTTAGTGACACTTGACCTATGAAGTCATCTCCAATAATGTTATAATATATTGGACAAGAACTGCAAAACAAATAATTCCCCTCACTGAGCCAAATTATTACAACAGCCTTTGACTAATTCTTTCCATATTATCCTTTCCTCTTGCCAATTACCATCTACTTCCTCCATATGGTTTTCCTAGTTTATGGGAATTTCAGGCTGTTGGTACCATAAGCTTAAAGAACAATGACCACAGACAGAAAATATAAACAAAATGTAATTATAATGCAATATCTTAATTTGGGGAATAAAGGTGAAAAAAAGCACACAATTACTGAAAAATGTACAAGAAACAAGAGATACATTTTCTTAGTTGGGTTAAGTTTATCAAACTATACTCTGAGAATTCTTTTCCAACTCATTTCTGACTTCTTATAAACAAAAGTTAAAGTCTCAGTTTCCATAGCATTTTCCTCTTTCTCCTATCCTAAATTGGGCTTAATTCAATTTCTTACCATATTCTTCTACAAGAAATGACCACAGTTAATACAAGAATTTTGTACTTTGCACAAGTATATCTCCAAGTAAATAATATCATGAATAACATAAATTTTGATCATAACAGATGAAGAGCAAAGTGGCTCCACACATGCTATGGTGTATGGAAGAAGGAATGTCAATATGAAAAATAATGCATGGTACTTGTACTAAAAATAAACTTACCAAATACGTGGGGGAAAAGACGTGTTCAAAAAAGGTTCAGGACTCATGGGTGTAAACAAAGAGGTGAAGATAAAGAGAAGTGGGAAGTACTAACTGCATGCTGGTTTTAAAATTATGTTTTGACATTTGAATGCTAATTTTATGGCATGAACTTTTTAAAAGTCCTATCCCGCTGCCGTGGCAGAGTGCGCTTCCAGATCTAGGAGAGAAGGTCACTCTTAAATACTTAACCATGGTATAATGATGTAGGATGTTTTTCTGGGTTGGATTTCAGAACAGCCAGCTAGGCATGAAGTCAAGCTGTATATATCCAGTTCCAGCCAACTGGAAGTAATACATAGCTCAGGAAAATGCTGTTTACTCTATTTATATCAAAAAGTCTGACTTTAATGTTAACAAAATAATTGTTGCAATTTATGAAAGAAAAACAATCCACCACAAAAATTTTCTTTTGATATTATGGAGATGAAACGATTGTTCAGTTGACTGATTACACTCACTTGGTTTTATAGAAACATGATCCTGGCTTCATAACCCTCTTTTTTCCTCCCAGTTCAAGTTTGATTCATTTTATGGCCATGAGAATGTAGTAAACTTGTGCCCCACTTGTCAGTGGTTTAACAGTCATTTCTTTGGGGAGATTGAATGAGTCAATGCAATATCAATTGATAAGACTGGGGCAAAAAGAATTAAAAAATGCAAAATAGTCACAAAACAGGCCTGAATTCTTTCCTATCCTGCCATTCCGCATGCTGTGTTTCCCTGGGCAAGTCACTTCAACATGTCAAGGGGGAGCCCTGGTATATATAAGATTGCCAGCACTTGCTCCCCATGGCTACATTACAAAGAAATTATATTACCACAGGGTAGTAATGGTTCATTTTGTTTGGTCGTATGCTGTTTTAATCAGGAAGGCAGAAAAACCTGTGTCATGGGTTTGGTTCTGCCTCGCAGTCACTGTGTGACATTACGCACATTTTGTTCCCTCTTTGGGCTTCAGTCTTCTTATTTGTAAAATAGAAGTTGGACTAAATGACCCCTCTGGTTCTTTCTAGCTCAAAATTCTATTATTGGAAAAAAAAAAGTGCCTCTGGGCTTCTAATTTGAATGCCAGGTTTCAGCCTGATGTGAATTAAACTGTCTGGGTTATAAACCAACTAACTACAAAACAAGGTTTATAATGGAAACAACAAGTGACCCTTGGCTGCGACAAAGCTAACAGTTCCCGCTATAATATTCAGTTACCGCTCATATCCCTGGGCAGCGACTGGAGTGTTATGTAACAGTGACTGTTGCAGGATTACCCAATCCTTTCACCCAACCCTAATTGTACAGTCTGCTTGTGGCTCCTGTAATACCTGGTTCTCTTCAATGACAAGCTCCAGGATAGATGTGGCTGCCACCACTAAACCCAACTCTTGCTGGTTTAAAATAACACAATGACATGCAACTTGCAAGTACTGTCCTTTTTAGAGTACATTATTTTGCTTTCCCTTCTGCCTCTTTTCTAACTGGCAACGACTTCTTGCCCAAAATGACCTAGCACTAGGAAAAATTCTAACAAATAATAAAATGCTCCAGTACAGGTAGAGTACATACTGTCCTCTGACTTAAGGCACAGACCAAGTAAAGAGGTCCAGCTGGAAGAACCTAGAGGAAAGGCAGAGGGAGATGATTTATATTAACTACAACAAATCTTAAATTGAATCGACTTGACTCTTTTTTGCCTTTGCATTTAACCTGTATTTCCTTTATTATATGCAAATGTTTTAACTTTAAGGGAAAAAAATGATGGCAAATTTAAAAGAAAAAAACACTTTTTTTATTGAACGTAATTGACATCATTTTTATAACAAAATAGAAATAGATATCGAGGTAAATATCAAGTCTGACACTTAAGATGAAACAATAAATTTATTACAAGATGGGCATATCATCTAAAAGTTTAGTGATTAGAAACAATGTAAACATATGTTCCTTGAAATAGAACAATCTAATAACATGTTTCTCATAATATATTAATTTTTTCTGCTTATAAAATTTTTACATTCCTGTTTTGAAAACACAGGTCAGCAGAAAAACAAAGAATCAAAACAAATAAAAACTTATCAGATAATCTTCTACACTTTTTCAATGCGTGGTTATATTAACATAATAAAGAAATTACTGAAGTTTTGCATGCTGTTCATGTTTATCAGTCACTGTCATATAAACATTAATATTATTTAAATTTTTTAAAATATTTTATTTATTTGCTTGATGGAGAGAGAGACAGCCAGTGAGAGAGGGAACACAAGCAGGGGGAGTGGGAGAGGAAGAAGCAGGCTCATAGCGGAGGAGCCTGATGTGGGGCTCGATCCCAGAACGCTGGGATCACGCCCTGAGCCAAAGGCAGATGCTCAATGACTGAGCCACCCAGGCACCCCTAATATTATTTAAATTTTTGTGAAAAATTTCATAAGTGGTATGTATTTTATTAGTTATAATGTACTCATCCATTATGATTGAATTTCAGATTGTATACAATTTTTCTATGTATTGTTTATGAACGATAAATAAACATCCTTTCACAAACATTTTTGCCTGAATTTCTGATTATTTTATTCCTTAAGCTACATGCCTGAAGCTATTTATACAGACTACCATCTAAATCTAAAAGCTACAGCTAAAATTTAAAATTATTTTCCATCCACTAGAGGGAAATCCTAATGCCAAATGAATGTCACTATAAAGATAGAAACTACATAAGGTAGAAGTAAAAATTCTGTATGTGATGCAAAGTGTTTATATACCTGGGTATTTTATATTTCAAAACAATGTTGTAAATATGCTAAATTATAAATACTATCCAGAAGGAAGAAATTCATTTAATTACATTAATTACATTAAAGAAAAATATTAGTTGTAAAACCAGGTTTAAATATCATGATATAAAAGGAAAATTACTGGAAAGATGAGAACTTCCCACTATCAAAGTTACATATATGTACTTGCATCCGTGAACCCTCCTATTGTTATATCCTATTGTTATATATATATATATATATATATATATATATATATATATATATTTACATACACACACACACACACAGACAACGGAGGAGATGCTTCTCCTTCCATCTGAAGTTAATTCTTTCATTCATTGTCTGGGTCCCAGCATCCCCAACTTCTTTCAGGGATTTTGCTCTAATCATTGCCTACCTCCTCTCTGGTATCTAAAGTTTCTTACTCTCTACTGTATTTTTTCCATCAGTATTTTAAAAGTATACAAGCCCCTTCCATTTTTAAGATCTTTTCAATTTTCACTTTCTCCCTAGTGATTATACTATTTATTTCCTCCCTTTGACAGCCAAATAGTTTTTTGAAGAATTGTTTGTACATACTGACTCTCTTTCTCATTGTTATATCACTGTAAAAGGGATCCTACTTCCATCATTCAATGGCCCTTGTCAACTGCTTAATTTTCCTATCATGTCTCCTTTCTGGACAGTCTTCTTCTGTCTCTTTGGGCTCTCCTTCTTTTTTGCACTCTTGTGTAAGGATGTTCCGCATGTTTTGTCTTTTAAGTCATGTCAGTTTATGACCTCCTGTCTTTGAATTTTGAATACGATATTGTTAATTAAGCAACACAATCAGCTTTGTAAATACATATTAATAAACTTTTTCATCATCATTAGCCATTCAGTTTTTATTCACAATTATACATTCTCTTAGGTGCCTGCTGCTGCTGGAGCTAGAAAATCCCCATTTAAATCCATTTTCAAAATCCTAGAATTTTAGAAATAAAATAGCAAGTTTGCAAAGTGAAAACAATATTATTTTAGATGAGCATGTCTGTCTATTTGCTAGGGGGATAAAAGAGCCTTGAAAGCAAGCAAATTGCTTTCCAAAATTGATTTCTACCATACATAGAGATGGAGGATGATTCTGAGAGGCTTGGACACCTAAAGGACAGCTCCATTCTTGTCACAGCTACCTGATACTGGCACTGGAGAAGAGGCCCTTCTCGGTGTGCTTCAGACTTGACTCAGCAACTGGCGTGCGCTGCCCACCTGCTGGCACAGTAATATACTCATGGAAAAGAAGATTCCAGGCTCACTCCCTCTCTCAGAGCAGCTCCTGAGAAGATTGGATTGTGTGTAGTCAGGTGCATATAGGACTAATGCCCTGCCTATTCTTCACATATCCTAAGATATTGTACTTTAGTTCTTTCAAAGGAATTTGTGTATCTAGGAAGTTTAAAATGTACTTGGTAAGATAGTGCCTGTTTTCTAGTAATGAGCTTGGTTAATGCAATTGTCTGATGACACATTTAGGCTTTCTAATTGAATTTTTGTACTGATGTGTCTTGAAGAGGGTTTACTTGGTGTGTGTATATTTTGGACTCTAATTTTAGTGAATTACATGGTAAGGAGGAACAGAAGAACTGGTACCTGCTGGCAAATTCTTAAGGAGGGGAGCTACTCAGTGATAGAACCAACCAGATCACCTCTGAATGCATGATTCTGAACATCTAGATGCCTGTTGTTTTGTTGTGTTTATTTTAATTTAATACAACTTTTTGTGGGTTCGTTAAAAGTCTTCTCAAAAGTAACACTGAGAAAGCCACTACAACATACATAAAAAAAAAAGTGTGCTTTAGGCCAAAATAAAATTGTTACTTGGACTTGTAAAATAAAAGCTAGACAAACTACATGTAAGGATAAAATTCTGACTGGGAGACAGAGCCCAAACACCGAACACTCTGCTAACAGACCTACAATTGGTAAAATTATGCTCTTGTTTGGCACTGATCAGACATTCCCAAAAGTTGTACAGCCACATAGTGGAAATCAGACATAAAACAGCCTTAGCCATTGGGTGATTTTTATTACTTATCCAAGTAAAAAAGCATTTTTATGGCATGACAGACTGAAATGTAAGAGCATACAGTACAAACTGTACACTAATAAAATTTTGTCTTGTGTGTGGGTTGGAAGCATGAATTTTCATGACTCGACCAAGTTATAATCACATTTTTGGATTTTGGATTTTTTCCTTTTTCAATAGTTCAAGGATAACCTCCTATTTTGTAATTTAATCTTAAAATATGGATTATAAAGGAAAAATGGAAATGGTAATAATATTGCAGTAAAAGAATCTGAATAAACCTTTGGCAAACAGAAGGCCATTTTCCAAGTGATTAGTCAGAAGTCTATCTTAATTTGGAACAGATTTCTGCCTAAGACAGTGGAGGAAAAACAACAACAACAACAACCACACACACCAAAAAATAGACAATGTTAATGTATAACCAGCACTATTTAGGTCTATATTTGTGTAGGATAAACCATTTAATGTAGGAACTGACAATGCTTATTAAGCCAGCCAAGATATTAAGGAAAGCACCATAGCCAAAGCCAAGATGCCACCAATTATAAAACCCTTCCTTCATATGTATCAGGTAATATCACTTGGGATAATGTAATATGGACACAGTGCTTATTCAATAACAAATAATCCCACTGTAGTTCAGCTGTAATGACTTTGTTCCAAGACAATAAGAGATGGGAGTTAAATCAAGTCTCCGATATCTCCAGAGCACAAATACCCCTAAAAATGTTTGGGTAGGTTTCTACAGGTTTCTCATCTACACCATCAAGCTTAGCTTCTTGAGGAACAATGACTTATTTTGTCTTACCTCCAGCAAAGAGCATAATATCTTTCATATTGAATTTCTAAACAAAAGTTTATTCAATTAACTTGCTAAGAATTTTGGAAGTTTGGATAAAGTAGCTCTCAGAATGACTCTAAAAGAGTTTTTGGGAGACCTCGTTAATAAGACATTATTTATGGTCTTAATCAAGGCATGAATGGGACACAAAAGAAATTAAATAGACTGCAGCTATGAATAATCAAAGAACTAAATAAATGGAGAGATAGTTCGTGTTCACAAATAGGAAGACGCAATATTGTCAAGATGTTAAGTCTTCCCAATTTAATTATAGATTCAATGCAATCTCAATCCAAATCCCAAAAGAGTATTTTGTGGATATCAACAAATTGACTCTAAAATTTATATGGAGAAGCAAAAAAACCAGAAATACAACACAGTATTGAAGGAGAAGGACAAAGGTAGAAACCTGACATTATCTGACTTTAAGATTTACTATAAAGCTACAGTAATCAAGACAATGTGGCATTGGAGAAAAAATAAACAAATAGATTGGTGTAATACAATAGAGATACCAGAAATAGACACACATAAGTATATTCAATTGATCTTTGACAAAGAAACAAAGGCAATACAATGGAGCAAAGATGGTCTTTTCAAAAAAAATGGTGCTGAACAACTGGATATCCATACCCCCCCCCAAAAAAAGAATCTAGATACAGACCTTATACCCTTCACAAAAACTAACTCATAATGGATCATAGACATAAATGTAAAATGCAAAAATATAAACACCTAGAAGATAACAGAGGAGAAAACCTAGATGACCTTGGATGTGGCAATGACTTTTTAGATACAACATCAAAGGCATCATCCATGAAAAAAGTAATTGATAAACTGGATTTCATTAAAATTAAAAATTTCTGCATAAGACAATGTCAAGAGAATGTGAGATAAATCACAGACTGGGAGAAAATATGTGTGAAAGACACATCTGATAAAGGACTGTTATCCAAAGTATACAAAGAACTCCTGAAACACAACAGTAAAAATACATAAGAGCCTGCTTTAAAAATGGGCCAAAGACCTTAACAGACACCTCATCAAGAAAGATATACAGATGACAAAGAAGTAGGAAAAGATGCTCTACATCATATGTTATCCAAGAAATGCTAATTAAAACAACAGTGAGATACCACGACACATCCAGTAGAATGGCCGAAGTCCAGAGCACTAACAGCACCACTTGCTGGAATGGGTATAGAGCAATGGGAACTCTCATTCATTACTGTGGGAATGAAAAATGGTACCAGCCATGGTACACTTTGGGAGATAGCTTAATAAAAAACATAAGTCTTACCATATAATCCAGCAACTGCACTCCTTAGTATTTCCCCAAAGTGTTGAAAGCTTATGTCAAAAACAAAACAAAAAACAACAAAAAAACCCAAAACAAAAAAAAAAACCCAAAAACCTGTATACAGATGTTTCATAGAAGCTTTATTCATAATTGCCAAAACTTGTAAGCACCCAAGATATACTTCAGAAGGTAAATGGATAAATTGTGGTACATCCCAACAGTGGAATATTATTCAGCTCTTCATGCTATCAAGCCATGAAAAGACATGGAGGAAAATTTAAATGCTTATTACTAAGTGAAAGAAACCAAACTGAAGAGGATACATCCTGTATGATTCCAACTATTTGACCTTCTGGTAATAGCAAAACTGTGGAGACAGTAAAAAGACCAGTGGTCGTCAAGGGTTGGCCATGGGTTGTGGGGGGGTTGGGGGGAGGAATAGTCAGAGTATAGAGCACAGAGGATGGTTAGGGCAGTGAAAATACTCTGTTCGATATCATAATGAAGGATACAAGTCATTATATATTTGTTCAAACCCATAGAAGGTATAACACTGAGAAAAAAACCCTAAAGTCGACTATGGACTTTGGGTGATTATGATATACAGCTTCATCAGTTGTAACAAATCAGTACTCTAGTGGGGGATTTTATAATAGTGGAGGCTGTGGGGGGGGGGCAGGAAGTATATGGAAAATCTCTGTACAATCGTCTCAATTTTACTGTGAGCCTAAACTGTTCAAAAAATAAAATAAAGTCTTAAAAAGAAAAAAAGATACCTAGACCATCGTGATGTGTGACTTCGCCCAAGTCCATCACCTGTCTGAGCCAAGTCCATTACCTGTCCTCCAACTCTAAAAGTCCAAGACTCCATGAGATCAATGATCTCAGCTGGAGATGACCATATGCCAGCACGATTTACCAGCATCCTTTTATTGTTGCAAGTCAATTAGAGGGATCCCCTATGATTTATTATTTTTTTGCACAGTCAAGTTCATTCTCAGTAAGCACCCACATTATTCTGTTTGTCTCGGAAACAGATAAATGGTTAATATCCTAGAAAATTATATTGTCCCTACCCTTGTCCCATTTCCCAAAGTCTTATTTCTTCAATTCTCCAAATTAATCTTGTTAAGTAAATTCTTTTCTGATAAGGTGAGGATGTCTAGCAAACAAAGTAAATTCAAATATTTGAAGTCAAACTAGTTACTTTAGTACATTATAAACAAAGCCAGCAACAGCTTCATTATCGCATTGTCAACCTTAAACAATCTTTATAAAATTTTCGTTTCATGGATGGATCTTTGGTTAAAACATGTCTATTTTGGCTGTTTAAGAAGTCAGAACTTTAAAATATGTAATTTTCCCTACTGGAAAATATTGATTTTTCCAAAAAACATTAGTTTTAGCTTCTCATTTTCATGAAAATAGTAAAAATTAACAAATACCTATAGGTTTAAAATACAGTCTCCTTATACAATCCAATTTCTCATAACTCCCAGATGCTTGTAGCCATGACCTCTTAAGAACCTCATCAGTAAGCCAACTCACTGAATTTACTTCAGACCTGTCCTCGCATCCCGTATCTTCAGGGCAACATTACTTCATAGGTCAGGGGTCTGCTATCAGGGCATGCACACCAGTCAGCTGGCAGGACAGTCAGAGTAACCAGCAGGAATAATCAGGGAGGTTGCAGGCTTGTTTATGTTAAAAGCTCTTGCTGCTAGACAGCAGAACGAACTCCTTTAGAATTTGTTCCCATAATAGTCCCCAAGGTAATGACGCACAGCTGTGGAGAGGAAATAGACTTTTTAATTTGTTAACCATGCCCAGAAAAGAAGAAAACAAAATGCTCAAAAGGGACTATAAAGAGTTCTTTTTAAAGTCTTCTCCAGAAACAGCTGAAAAAAAAAAAGCAGTATAAACTTATCCCCCAATCACACAGTGTAGGTATATATGGCTTGTTTTTTCCTTAATATATATCCAAACTTTGATTTGAATCTAATGAAATCTTTTCTTCTGACTTCTCAATTTCACCTTTCCTTAATGATCACATTGTCTAAAGACTCTGCTACTATCATAAGACCCCTGAATCATTACCGCTGAGAGATCCCATTTGGAAAAATTCAGAGAGTCAGGAAAAACAGACCTAAACTTTTATCCAGAAGATTGAGGTTAAGATAAGAATGTGATTTCCTTAAAATGAGGGCCCCAGGTTTTTAGAGCAGGATGTTAAATATTTTAATCCAAGTCCACCCCGTATAAAGTCCCTACTGAAACCCATTTTTTTTAAAGAATTGCTTAGTTTCTTGTTTTTAATGCATTTACTTTAGGTATCAAGAAATATTTCAAATATACAGCAAGCAAGATTGTACCATAGCAAGTGTCTGGAACCAAGACCTAGCTATGAAGTTCTGTCGAGTTATAACAGTTAATCATACTTGCTTCAACTTTAAAAAAAAATTTTTTTAAAGAAACAGCTCATTACAAATATGACTAACATTCCCTGGCCACTTTTTCACATCTTATGGCATTTCCTTCCCCAATCTCTGCCTTCCCAGAGATAATCATCAACCTGAATTTTGTTCTCATCCTCATGCATGCTTACACTATTATAAATGTCCAGAGTTGTTTGGCATATTTTAAGATTTTACGTAAATGGTATCATATGCGTCCTTCAGTAATGTCGTTTCTTCAGTTAATATTGCTTTGAGGGTTTAATCAAGTTGATATGGGAAGCTGTAGTTCATGCTTTTTCACTAGTGTCTCATATCTACTTGCAAGATTTTTCTACAGTTTATCTGCCTGATGCTTTTCATTTTTTTTGCCATTACTCATGACATGGTGAACATTTTTATCCATGTCTCTTTGAGCACATAAGCCACCGATTCTCTAGATTTCAACTTGATTTGATGTCAAACTTCAAAATGGTTGTAACAATTTACTCTTTTAGCAGGCTCCAAACCTTAGCAACACCAGATATTGCCAACAATAGATAGAATTTGAAGTGTAGTTTTCAAGTGTGAATTTCTTTTTTTACTAGCATCTTTACCATATTTATGAGATTTCAGTTTCTATTCCAATCCATTGTTTGGTTTTGCTATATTTATAGGAGTTATTCATTACCTTTACATAGTTAACTCTTTGTTGGATACCAGCATTATAAATATCCACTCCAAAACGTAGATTTTTCAAAACCTTGTTCGTGGATATGGCTTTTTTTTTTTTTTTGGCTAAATAGTTGTTTTTAAATTCAATATACTCCAGTTTATCCATAGTGAACTCCTTCCCCATCCTAAGGTAATAAAGATATTCTCTTAAATTTTCTTTCAACAATACTAAGTTGATCATATGTTTCTTTTTCAACCTCCTAAGATAGGTCCTTAATAAATGTTGTATTTAATTTCTTAGTACTTCATTTAAATTTTCATCTCGAAGTTCACAATGAAGTTTGGTCTATATAGTTGACATTTCTTGTACAATCTTTGTTTGGCTTTGATATTAATATATATTAATCTAACAGAACCAGTTGGCAATTTTCATTCCTTTTACAGTTTACACATAGTAGAGGTTATGCGTTCTTTGACCGTTTCATAAAACTCACTTCTAGGATTTCCAATCCTTATTTGGAGAGAAGGGTCAGAACACCCTAGAATGCTGAAATAATTGTTTTAATTGTGCCAAAAGTTAGTAGTTATTTTCTTTGTTTTTTTTTCTGTTTCTTTTTAACACAATTACTGACAATTCCTTTATAAAATATGCATTTATCTGGTTATTTAAATGTATGGAACAAAAAATTTTACTAGCATTCACAAATGACTTTCACAGTTACATTAGATCTATACTTATGTCCTATTACTATTTAGTTTGTTATTTACTTATGTCTTTTTTTTTAGTATATCAATCGTGTAAAATATTTGCCATATTATTAATCATTTTAAAAACCAGATTTTAGTTGCTGATCCTTTTATTGTTTCTCTGTTGTCATTTCATGTATTTCTGCTTTTCCATGTATAACATCCTTTCTTCTTTCTGTAGGTTTTTCCTAGCTTCTTGAATTAAAAGCCCATCAATTTTCCAAGTAGTCTTATTTTCTAATAAATGCATTTAAGAGTCTAACTTTCCTCACTCTGTGACCATCTTATGCTTTAATCTTGCTTAAAAGGTGATACTTCTTTTTCTTTGTTTCTTTTTCCAGGATTAAGGATAGTCCCATTCGAGGGACAACCAAGAATAATAAAATTTAAAAACTACATATACCCACCATGAAAAATTGATATACAAAAACCTTTACATATAAGAGAAAGAACTTGGGAGAGAATGATCCACATGAAATGATTAAATGTTTGCCTTAATGGTAATGTCCTATTATGCTTTGCCAATATTTCATATGTGTCTGTTGACAATTAATCACTTGAGTGGGATGATAGAGCAGAGAGAAAAAAAAAAAAAACACAACAACCTAGAACTAGAATCCATTACCAGTCTAAAATAATCAGGCACTGTCTTTGGACACATGCAATCAAAAAAATGAAATAAACAAAAACAAAACAAAATATGGCTCTTAACAATAAGGAATGGGCTGTCTAGTTCAGCTAAAGCAGTCTTTAATTCATAACTTATGTAAATGAAGATAAAACCCACTTCAGAAAATAATATATTTAAACATAACTCTTTGGGTTATATCTATGTGAAAGAGATCTTCATAAATAGAAAATGAAAATGTGAAAAAGATATTTGTATTAAAAATGCCAGAAATAGCGTATATTTAATTTTTTAAAAAACACATTTAAAAACATTACAAAAAACATAATATAGAGAACTTCAATCTGGACTTTTTTTTTTTTTGCTGTCAATAGAAATATTATCATTTAGTGCTCTTGAAGTTCAAATTACTTTATTCCTTTTTATTTACAGGTTTTTATCATACTTTCCATAACTTATGGACCAATGTTTCAGCCTATATTCTTATAGTAGCCTTACAAGGAAGAAATACTAACACAGAAATCTACAACCTACCTTTAATGCGGTGTGGCGGAAAGAATACTTTTGAAATTTGACACACCTTTGACGTCTGCCTCTGCTATTTACTCATGTAGTCAGAAATTTCACTATGTGGTGTCCATACAAGGAATTTGGTGTCACTGGTAGTTTATCTACCTAGCTAGCTAGCTAGCTCTACCTACCTATTGTTAAAAGCTCATGAAAAAACAGGAGTGAAATCAACAAATCACTTAAGTAGAAATTAGTAAAAATGTACTGTGCACACACCAAAAATACAGAAGCATGGGAAGTAAAAAATGGAATGAAGCTTGGAGGGATATTGTTATTAAGCAGCTTATAGAGTAGGAAGGCAGTGTTTATTTTTTACAGTGGTTGGTTACAATAATAGAATTTTCTTAAATGAAAGGGAATTGTTTAGTGGTGACCTCATATCAATTTTGGGTAACTACTTAAGTTTTGTTTGTGATTTTCAGAGACATAACCAAGAAGTGACCCTGCTCAAGTTAACTTGTCTTGTGACATAAACTAAATTAAGCTTTGCTTGTATGAGTAACTGTTTTTTTCTGCTCAGGGAATTTTCAGGGGTATTCTCATTTGTGTTTGATTTTAACACTGTCTATTGTCTATTTGGTGTCCCCCCCACTTTTTTTTCTAAGTAGGCTCCACACCCAGCATAGTTCCCAATTCAGGGCTTGAACTCACGACCCTGAGATTAAGAGCTGAGCTGAGATCAAGAGTTGGACACTTAACCGACTGAGCCACCCAGAATTTGGTATCCCTTTCAAGCAACAGTTTCATTAATTCTTTGTATGTTGTGTCCCATCACTCTTCTGTAACTTCTTTAAGATGATGTCACAACTTCCAGATCTACCTTTCATGTCATTTAGTTTTTCTTAAGAAATGAAACAAGTTTCATTCTCTTTATCATTTGTGGTATGTTCTATAAGAACCCTTTGGCTTGATCTTTCATCATGTTGATTTTTCTATTTAGCTTTTTTAAGATAATGATTTTATAGTCTCTTATTATGGAAAATTTCAAACATATTACAATAGGAACAAATTATAATGAAATCCATGTATCTGTCATTAACTTATCTTTAATAATTAACATGTGACCAGTTTTATTTCATCTACCAGTCCTGACTGTCTTAAGTTTTTAATTTCTTTTTTTTTAAAAGATTTTATTTATTTATTTGACAGAGATAGAGACAGCCAGCGAGAGAGGGAACACAAGTAGGGGGAGTGGGAGAGGAAGAAGCAGGCTCATAGCAGAGGAGCCTGATGTGGGGCTCGATCCCATAACGCCGAGATCACGCCCTGAGCCGAAGGCAGATACTTAACCACTGTGCCACCCAGGCGCCCCCTAAATTTTTAATTTCTATGATCAAATTTTTAATTTTCATGATCTGTTTAATTATTTACTTTATGTGCTCCATGTTTACTTGTAGAGTTCTCAGTTTTCAGATATAAATTATCTGATTACTCAAATCTGTAGGCTCCATTTCACTGTATTCTTAAATGTTCAGTGATTCTTGATTGTGCTTTCAATTTTACGGATGAAATTTTTGATTAGACTGTCTGCTGTGTGTGTTTGCACAACCCAAGGAGGGGTTAATGCTTGTCATGAGCTGGTGGAATTTGTGCGGCAGCCTGTTTGCACAGGGATGGCCTGGAAGAGACAGATGCCACTGCGTTGAATGTATCAGCAGTTAGTCTTCTGTGTGTGAGGACACACCACTTGCCCTAGGTATTGCCAACCACTTGGAGTTCTGCTTCATTTCTTTAACTCAAACCCCCACCTACTGGTGCCTCCAGGATGCAGAACATCCTGCCTAGCCAAGAGGTCATGTACCAGAAGTTTGACCTCCTAGATACTCCTGCTACTGTACCCAACGAACTAATTACCCTAAGAGTTACCCCTGCTTCCATCTTCTCCCCATCCGCCCCTTCTAGTTCTGCTCCCATCGTCTACCTGATGTTGCTCTACTCCTATTTGCTTTCCATCTTTCGGTTATTCCCCATAGTTTCTGGTCAGTGAGAGGGTTGTCTTTGTTTTTCTAGTATAGTTATGAATTTTTTTAAAAAGTTTTTACAGGTGCCATATGACAGCAATTAAGAGTGTGGACTCTGAACTCAAGCTACCTGGATTGAATCTTGGCTTAGTTATTTCCTGTGTGGCCTTGAGTAAGTTTATTAACCTCTCTGTGTCTCAATTTCCCCAACTGTAAGATGGAGATCAAAGTGAGTGATGAGGCTATTTTGAGGATGAAATGTATTGGCATCTAAACTGCTGAGAACAGGGGCTCCTGGGTGGTGCAGTTGGTTGAGCCTCCAACTCTTGGTTTCGGCTCAGATTGTGATCTCAGGGTTGTGAGATCAAGCCCCACTCAGCATGGAATCTGTTTGAGATTCTCTCTCCCTCTCCCTCTGCCCCTGTCTTTCTCTCTCTCTCCCAAATAAATAAATAAATGAATAAATAAATCTTTACAAAAATATAAATAAATTAAATAAATAAACAAGTAAGTAAGTAAATCAAATGCTCAGAAAAATGTTTGGTTCAGAGTGTAGCATGATTCTAAAATGCAAAGCCAATTTGCTTAAACTTGCCAGACAAGGGAGATCTGTGTTCAGAAACACAACCTCTCCAAACAAAACCTGAAAACAATCAATTCTAGACAAGCACAGAAGATTTTGAAGAACTCTATCAAACACAGGGAGCAATTTTGATTGGCTCCCAGATTTAAGCAGGTCTGCTTTAACGTGGGTGGCATTCTGATATATTCCAGGTGAAGGCTGGTTTGTTTTTATCTTGTGGTTTTAACATAACTTCAAACAACCAAGTTTCTCAAAGTGTGTGATTTTTAAACAAGAGCGTTTCAAGTGTTATTTCCTTGCTGCTGATATGATTCCAAGAACAAGGCTTTTTGGTGCTCCATTGTTGGGGCTCACCAGCTAGAATGCTCCAGAGTTGAATAACAGTGAGTGCTCAGTAAGGGTTACTTGCTGTTATTATTGTTATTGTTACTACTTGGAGTAGATATTGTTATATATGTTTATTATGTGGCCATTGCGCCATCTGTTGCTGCCTATATGACCTTGGACAAGTTACTCACCAGCTTTCATCCTCATATTTATTATTAGCAGATGGAGATAACAATGGCTAGCTCATCCGTTTAGATGGCCATGGAGACTAGACATAATGTATTTAATTGCACAATCATGGTGATTTTTCAATAAACTATAGTGGTTATAATTCTAATAATTAGATATACTATTCTGGCTCAAATGATTAAAAAAATCTGTTGGAAAACACAACTGTCCCTGGATTGGCCTATGACCAGCTGTGCCCGTCAGGTGGAAAGATTGTGTTGTTCAGATAAGTGCCGGATCATTTCATGCTCTATGGTATAGTTCATTGATTGGCCCAACAGGAACTGCTTGCTTATCATTATTGTGGGATATTTCCACTGGTGCAGTTCTCATTACCATCAGAGAGGGCATCACTCTGCGTGAGCTATATCAGCTCAGAGTAGTGTGCGTCAGAAGACTTAAAGAAGAATTAAATGGTAGCCTAGAACAGTGGCCCTGATATTGGGCTAACCTGGGCATATGCAAACACTTAATAAATAGTGGGAGGCACAAGTTTTAAGACGGTACATTTTTAGGTGTTTAGTTCAGTTTGTATCCTTTCTTCAGAATGATATATGTGAGGACCCAGGAAAGTGTCTTGAAGGAAGTGGAACCACCCCTCTTCCTCCCGTTCTATCATGACTGCCCCCTTCCTTTTTATGATTGTCCACTTTCACTTTACAAAAGAAATGCACATCCAGGGAATGCATACTTCAAGGATGTCAAACAAAAGGACACTCAAACACTGGTGTCTTTGGGTGACATCATATTGCAGAGGAGGAGGGAGAGGACAGCATTACAGCTCGTTGCTGTGAGCAAGTTTGAGGACCCCTAGATAGAGTACTCGTTATGGGAGGGGAAAGGGTGATGCTAGAATGTAAAGTAGTGACTAGAGTCTTGATTTTATTAAATGTTTCAGTCATGTGATGAAATATCACTTAAGAAACTGAGTATGAATTCATGTCAGTTTTTCCTAAATGTTCTCTTCATATTTATGTCAAACAATTGCTTGAAATTTGAACACCGAATATCCTTTTAATAATATAATGATTGACCAGCTATTTCTGATGTTTAATCAAAACCAATTTGACAAAACCTCAAAATAAACAAACAAAAACAGTGAATTCTGAAGATCTGGATAAATTAATAGTAAAGGAAAGGCGACCTTGCTTTTATAAAGGTCATCGTAGTTTGGAAATTACTTCCAATGATAGTAGAAAATTTTTGTGTAAACACTGCTCTGACGAAACAGCTCCTGAGACCTGTAATGCTGAGCATAAATGAAGCCTAGAATACCTCTATCTGTGAGGATTCTCAGCATCCAGTACTGCATGAACCTAATCCTTTGTTTCCGGTTTCTACTCAGAGTAAGAAACCAAGAAACCGATCACAGGTGAAGTTAGAAGGGCTTGTCTCCATCTAGTGGTCGGTGTATTGTACTAATACTGTTATTCTGAAATCAAAATACGGGCATTTTATTTTCTTAAGTGTAGTGAAAAATGGCTTTAACCAAGATACTATTGTTATTTTCTAATCCTATCTGTCAAATTCGACAATAATCAGCTAGAAGATACATAATCTTGGGGCGTCTGGGTGGCTCGGTCAGTTGAGCATCAGACTCCTGATTTCAACTCAGGTTATGATCTTAGGGTCCTAGAATCAACCCCACACTGGGCTCTGTGCTCAGCAGGGAGTCTGCTTATCCCTCTCCCTTCCCCTCTGCTCCTCTTCTGCTCATGCTGTCTCCCTGTCTCTTAAATGAATAAATAAATAAAACCTTAAAAGAAAAAGATACATAATCTTAAAATAGACACACTGATATAAATGGCTTAAATATATTGTTCCAAAATATCATGAGGCTGTTTCTCTGCTAAAAAAAAAAAAAAAAAAAAGGAATTTCTTCCAATTAAATGTAATTTCAAGTACAACTCATGTTGTCACAGTAAGATACATTAAATAGTTTGATTTTATTTTCATATTAGGCATTTCATTTTGACACCTACATGTAAAACAATATTCATTAACATATACTGAAGATTGATGACACTGTTCAAGGCTGTTCCTAACTAACAGAGAGTATTGTATCTACTAAATTTAAAATATTATTTACCAAATAAAGAGACTAATTCCTAATGGGTCTGTCATACCGAGTATTTTCTTTGTAGAAATGTGCCATTCTTCATAATGACTTTTTTCTCTTTCTTTTTCTTTTTCACAAACCCATTAGAGATAAGAATGTTAATCACATATTGAAATTGTATTATAAAAACAATACTACTTATCTTTTCTGTAGGATGTCACAATTTATAAATGGTCTCATATAGTTTCTATTATTATCTCCATCTTCATTTAACAGAGGTGTCCAGTGACTCTCCCACCACATTAAGAACTTAGTAAGATTGACTTATACATTCATTTATGCCTGTAGAAGTCCAAAGCCCTCCCTCAAGATTTCCTTCCTCAAAATGTCCTGAGGGCTCACACTCCCAAAGCCACTCCATCTCTGGACTTCTGCATTCAGGCCATACATGTCTTAAAGATGCCCTCTAGATCTCAAAACCTTATATTCTGTTTAAACTTAAAAAAAAAAGTTACTGGCCTATCGAAGTGAGAAGTTATTTGCTATAAACTGTGGATTTAACGTGCAAGTAACTCAAATAGAAATCTACCCAGAGGAGGAAGAGAAAAAAAATTTGTCTTTGTCTTTGATTAAGCCATCTATGACACAATCAAGTGGTTGTAGTTTTATTTTGTAACCTAGAAATCGCTTGCCTTGAGGCCCTAAAATCTGTGGTAAGGGGGGGGTTTATACCTAAATTAAAAATGCAAAGTATTAGACATGAAGGTAACACCCTGCCTTCACTTTCATTAGCAGTAAACAATAGGTGATCTCACATGAATTATTACAGGTTAGGTTTGCCTTATTTTTAAAAATCAAGGTGTTTGGAATATCTCCCTCTCAGCTTTCTCAGATCTTGGACCAGTTTTCTCTTGGCCCTGATTACCAGGAGGAATAGAAAGGAGATTAATCAGCAGAATAAATGGATAAGATTTGAGGCTTGCCTCAAATTAAGGACTTCATATTATATATTATGAAAAATATGCAATAGTATAGTATGGGATGGTGATAGAGACCAGTTAGTATTAACTCATGATATTGACAAGGGTGTCACATACAAGCTATATAGTCCTTTCATGTCGTAACGGAAAATATTTGTTATGTAGGTCAAACTTGGCTTGATGTACTGGGTTTGAGTAGCTCAAAGATTTCTGAGCCATTCGGACAAGGGTCAAATGCAACAGATCATGGACAGTAGCTTTCATGGTTTCTTCCTCCCTCTTGGAAATTGGAAGCTCTGCAGGCTTCTTCAGAGAAAAATGGCTAGGATATTGTAAAAATCTTACAAACAGTAATTCCCAAATGACAAGTGTAATTTATATTGGATAAAGAGAAAAGGAGGCAAATATCATGTATTTCACTGCCACAAAGTGTAGAGCAGCTAAGCTCTCTAATTCCTCAAAAAAGCCATGTTCTTCTTGCCTGAGACCCAGTTTCTCCTCTTTTCCCCATCACCTGCTGAGGTAGCTGGTCTCCATAGATGGCTCCCCAAAGAACCTTGCCTCCTTTTATTCATCACCTTGGTACCTCTTCCCATTGAATCTGGACATTCCCTATGACTCACTAGGAAACAACATGATGCTGAAGAAGTGATGCTACAGGGTAGATGAGCCTTGGTCAGGGAAGGTCTTATTGATCCCATCTCTTAGGGTCTCACTCTTGGTGAGCCTTGAGCCACTATGAAGACAAAAGGGCTCCAGTTGTGATAGGGGTTGGAACATACCACACAGTCTGAGTATCACATAGAGCACAGGAATCTCCCTGTTAAGCCCTGCCCAAACTCCTTACCCATAAAACTGAAACATATAATAAAACGTTGCATAAAGCCTCTAAGTTTGGGGGTCAATTGTGATGCCACAGTAGGTAACCAGATCACTTGATTCCCATCAGATCACTTTCCAGGTCTCAATACAGATTTTGTACCTTTAGGGAAGCCTTTTCCAACTTCATAGTCTGGCTTTGGCCTCCCTTCTAGGTACTGACTCATCCTAGCAGTTTATATATTGTGTTGTAATTGTCCACTTATTCTTGTCTGAGATTAGTGAGAGCAAGGATCATGCCTGAAGTGATTATCATTATATCCTCAGAACCAACAGTGCTTGGCATTATAGCAAGCACTAAACAAACATGCCCCATTGAATCAATGAATGCATTTCTGATGCAAATAAATACTGATCTCTTACTGGGCTGGACATAAGCCCCTTGCCTCTTA
Source organism: Ursus maritimus (assembly GCF_017311325.1). Taxonomy (NCBI): domain Eukaryota; kingdom Metazoa; phylum Chordata; class Mammalia; order Carnivora; family Ursidae; genus Ursus; species Ursus maritimus. The sequence goes on from NW_024423675.1 coordinate 39,647,029, forward strand.
GACTATTTGATGATCGGCTTCCACTAAAAGCAATCATGTAAAACCTATCTCAGCAAACTGTAAGAGAAACATGCATTGCACAGTCCACAAAGCCACTCAAATTATTAAAAGACGCAGAGGATTAAGAAATAGGTTTAAGCAATAGAATTTCTTTTCTAAATATTCACTGAATTCCATTGTTCTGGATTTTGACCAATTGAAGTTTGTTTAATCTTGGATCAGTGCTATTCTCATAGTTTTTATGGGTAAGGAGAATTTTGAGACTGTGAAGGTTCATGAGCTGTGTGTTCTAAATGGAGAAAAATGCCCTCTTGTATCCTATAAATAAGACATCTGTGAATTGGCAAATGCCAGCACAAACAAGTTCATTTTATGACAGTAAAACTGTCACGAACATGCTTAAGCTGAAAATATACAACTGGAAAAGGTTACAAGATGCAGATGTCATGTAAGGCAGTGAATTGAGCCAAATGACCCAAAAGATGTAACGGGCAGGAATTTTTATTAAATGAATAAGAACTCAGAGAAAGTGAAACACAGATACACAATAGGATGACCCTCACTATTATGTCACTTGGTGGGTTCCTGGAGTCATCTGAAAAGTGGAATATTTTTCCACAAGCATCTGACCTTGATTAAAGAATTACCAAGAAAAAGGCCAAAGGTATTACCACATACTCATCTCAGTCATGAGCTTTGGTCAGTCTTCTTAACTCTTGGCAGTTGTTTACAATTTCTTGTGAGACCTACCTCAGTGCTCTTCTATCACTGTGAGTCTGAGAAGGTACTCTGGGATAAATGGTATTACAGGCTCTGCCACACACAGCAGCCCCCACACATTGCCTTCTCTGTGGGATTCTTTAGGAAATGAAATTCCAATGCACTGACATCTCGGTGAGAGCTGAATTTTTCCTACAACATATCCCTTACCAAGAATTTCCTATCAAAGAAAAGCGCAATGGGAGAACACTGGGCCAGTGTGACTTAATACATTTTTTCTGCTATACTGCAAAATGTAATATATATTATTTTTTATATCAAAATTTATTTTTCCATTTACCTTTAAGGTCTTGATTGTCAACTGCATGTTATAGTATTTAAACATTATCTAAGAGTACATGCAAGAAGGGAACCCCCTCTAAAGTCAATGCTTTTTTTTTTTTTGAGAGAGAGAGAGAGAGCTCATGAAGGGGGAGGGGAGGCAGAGGGAGAGGGAGAGGGAGAATCTTAAGCAGGGTCCCTGCCCAGCACAGAGCCCAAGGCAGGGCTCAATCTCATGACCCTGAGACCATGACCTGAGCTGAAATTGAGTCAGATGCTTAGCCGACTGAGCCACCCAGGCACCCCTGAAGTCAATATTATTATTCTAATTTCTCCCAATGCTTGAGAGGTTACCTGTTTCAAATTAGAAAAGAATATATTCCAAAAGCACCACATAATAAATTGAAGCCCTTTTTCTTCCGTAATTGACATGTCTCTCTGTATTCAGAATTATATAAACTAGAACCCCGCACAACTTTAGACATGTAGTCAAAAGTTTTTATTTGAAAGTCAAGGTCTAGAAAGTTTAACTGAATTGCTCAGATTCACATAGCTGGTGGCAGAGCAGGAATTACCTGCTATTGTTCTTATGAGATCATTTGACATTACCTTATGTCTCAATGGGATTCAGACACTCAAACTTCTGAACCACATAGAAACATTTTTTTGAAGAGGATGCCAAATGCTTTATAAATTCTGCATCCCAGTGGGTCTCCTGCGTGTCTCCGTCAGTTAAGCGTCTGCCTTCAGCTCAGGTCATGATCCAAGGGTCCCGAGATCGAGTCCCACATCAGGCTCCTTGCTTAGTGGGGAGTCTGCTTCTCCCTCTGCTTGTGCTCTCTCTCTCTCTCTCTGACAAATAAATAAATAAAGCCTTAAAAAAAATTCTGCATCCCAAATAACTAAATATAATTAATGGGGATATACTACTTCCCCCCAAAGATTTGATTTGTCCTTTAAGTGACACAGAAAAAAAATAAGAAGAATTCCCAAATAACAGCAGCCAAGAACGGTCAGATATTTTTCTAACACATATCTCTCTTGATCAAGTACAATATTTTTACTTCCTGTAAGGGGAAAAGCAAACCTACTATAAAATGATTTAAGAAAACTGATTTAAGAGACAGTTGCTCATTTTTTCACAAGAAAATGTTAACAAGAAAGTAGTCTTTTGGATAGCACGAGAAATATGGAGGAAAAAGGCTGAAGTGGGAAGAGACAAGAAAAATAAAAGAAAAAGAGCTCTTTAAGGGAATCAGATATATAATTATTTGAGTATAGATATTCCAAAGAAAAATTCTGGTATAGTTTCACTTAGTATATCACCCTGATCCTGACTTTGATCTGCTGATCATGTCTTCCCATCCAGTCAATCCTTAGCCATTAGGAAATAGTCTTATAATGCCAACAGATAACTTGCATAAGGCATAAAATTAATTAAAGAATAGAGTTTTAATTGGTTTCTCACACCAAAGATCAACAGTAATCCTTTCCCAAGGTTCTGTTTTCATTATGTCCTTACTGTATAACATTTCTATTGACTTTCTGAACTCAAGTGTCAAGCAAACAAATGGCAGCCAGCAGGCCCTACAACAGAGGAGTAAGGATAAGTCCATGGACAAGCAGACACTTTATGTGCTTGGGGACAACACTGGTCTCCCTCATACCTCATTATCAAGCCACCCGGTAAGATGCTTTATTGAGGTCAAAGAAGCTGATCAAAAACATATATTTAGAAAGAAAGATTATCACATGAAGCTTGAGGTTTCTTCCTCAGAAGTACAGTAAGAAATGAGGGAGATGTATGTATTTCTGTAGTTGAACACTGTCTTCGGTTAGGGCTTTTAATGACACACAGCTGCTAAAATTTGCTCCAAAGTTTAAGACAATAAACCTCTGATATTCCATAGAAAGGATAACTCTATTGAAGTGCTCTTCCCAGAACCAAACCCAGAACATGGGATCGAATATATCAAGGCTCAGAGGACCCTGAAAGATGAAAAATATTCCCATACGTGGAAATAGAGCACAAATTTCACAAATCAAAGATTAATCCATTTAGGCTTGGAAAGAATGTTAAAAATCCAAATCACTTCGCCTGTCCTTTGTTGACATCATCATATTGTGGTACCCGTTAGGGTAGTTAATGTAATATTTACATTTTCTTTCTGTGGTTCTTTTCCACTTTCTGAATTAGTCAGAAACATCACAAAATCTTGGGTAACCATGTTGCCATTTTGTCTTTCATATCTAAGAAATCTAGCAAATAATTTTTAGGTGAGGATCTTGATGCATAACTCAGGATAGCTATATAGGTGAAGAAAATCGTGAAGAAATGTTGCAAACATCTCTTCATAAGTTATGTACATGTAAATAATTGTACAAATTACTTTCTTAGAATTTGAACAAGATTAGCTAACTTTTCACACTGAGGAGGAAAAAAAAAAAAAAACTTGGAAAAGCATAAAGGAAGCCCCAGACTGTCTTCTTACTAAAGACTATTTTTGTTTGTTTGGTGGGTGGGTGGGTGAGGTAGACATTTTTCCCCCTTCAAAGAAGAGGAATACTGTCTCAGGTGTGGTTCTTGAGATAATTTTAGGGTTTCGCTGGATGACAGGAAGTAAAACTGATATGGGGAACAATACATATTGAAGACACGCTTCTCCATGTGAAGACATGCCAGCAACTGTACTTGGTGCTTCATGCTTTTTAATTTTATTTAGACTTCACAGCAGTCCCATGACATATGTATTTCATGATTCTCAATTTATAGATAGGAAATTTGAGGCTCAGAAAACTGGAGACTAAACAGGCTTTTTAAAGAGTTTTGAGAAGACACATTTTCTTACAAAATCTTTGCCCAGCAGAATTTTTGAGCGAATCACTCACAGATCTGTTCATAAATGTTTCCCTCCCCTGTGCAACAATTATAACTATTTCTTATTTTATTGATGTAGTCACTAAATATCCATGAATAACCTATTATGCGCCAAGTACTATTCAAAGCGCTGAGGATGCAGAAGAAAGAAGCATGGAGCATAATTCTAATATGGGAGACAGAGTAAGGAAACTAAAAAGTGAGATGGATAGTTGTATCAGATGGTTTTAAATGCTTTGTAGTAAAAAAGCAGGAAAGGGGGATAGAGAGGGCCAGGATGCAAGAGGAGTACAAAAAATTGGTCAGGGAAGGCCTTATTGAAAAAGTGAATTTAAGAAAAGATGATGTTGGAGAAGTCCCCAGCATTGCTGGCATGTGGGGCAAGAGAATTCCAGTTAGAGAGAACAGCTGGAGCAAAGGAGGAAAGGCCCTAAAGCAGGAAAGTGCCTAGTGTGCTGTAGGAACAGCAAGCATACCAGTGTCACTAGAGTGACAGGAAGGGTGGGGAGGGCTTCAGAGAGGTTATGAGGGTCACGTCGCAGAGGACCTTAAAAGCTTGGGTAAGGCTTCGGGTTTGGGTTTGTCTGAGATGAGCAGTCACAGTGGGTTTTAAATGGGATTATCATTATCTGATTTAAGTTTTCAAACAATCCCTCTGAATACTATACTGAGATTAGTTTACAGAGGAACACAAGTGGAAGTTGGGTGACAGACTAAAACATCATTCTACATGTTAGGCTCAGATTATTTTATGGGGAGCCATGTTGGAAATGGTCCATGTGGCTTGTTTATGTGATTCTCCATGCATCTCAGCCTTCCTAGCTCTTAAGACTTAGTCTCAAATGGAGTCCATGGAAACTCCACATAGCAGTCCATACGGCATTCCGATGGTTCTAAGTAGGAGGTTTTTATTTGAAAACCATATCATGTGCTACTTGTTAGGGGAAAGCTGCTCCAGCAGCACTGACTGAATGCTGGGTCATTCCTTCCCTCCATCTTTACATACCCTTATTTGATCTCTATTTTTGGTAGCCTTTCTTTTTTCTTTTCTTTTCTTTTTTCTTTTCTTTTCTTTTCTTTTCTTTTCTTTTCTTTTCTTTTCTTTACTTTTCTTTTCTTTTTTTTCTTTTCTTTTCTTTTCTTTTCTTTTCTTTTCTTTTCTTTTCTTTTCTTTTCTTTTCTTTCTTCTTTTCTTTTCTCTTTTCCTTTTCTTTCTCTGTGGGTGTGTGTTCCTGAAGTTTCAAGATGTCTCAAAGCTACATTGAAGATAGATTGGCTTCTGTTTATCATTCTTTTGATGATTTGTGGATGGTTTCCTTTCTGATGTTCCTTATTTATACCTGCCAATCAGGGTTTTCGCAGGTATCACTTTCCCTTCTACAGAAGAACTCCTCGTGTTTATTGTAGTTCAGATTTGCTGAAAATGAATTCTGTCAGCGCTGATTTTTCTTTGGTCAGCTTTAGTATGATATTATCTTTTTTTCCTTTCAGTCCTTTAAAGTCGTCTTTCTGTATTCTGGCCTATGTTGTTTCTAATGAGAACTCAGTCTTATTCTTATTGATATTTCCTGGAATGTAATCTATCAAGATCACTTTATTCTTAGCATTTAGCAGATTGACTATAAGGTACTTAGTTTGGGTTTCCTTTATATTTGTCTTGCTTGGGGTTCACTAAACTTGAATCTGTTAAGTACCACAGATCTCAGACACTGGTCAGTTTGTGGCTTTTTCTCTTTTCTTTTCTTTCTTTTTCTTTTTCCATTATTTTTTCTTGGTGCATCAGTGTGCATAAGTGTTATTGGTCTACCTTTAAATTCAAGTTCACTGATCCTGTTTCAGCAGTATCTAGTCTACCATTAAGCCCATCAAATGAATTCATTTCTGATACTGTATATTCCATTCTATAATTTCCATTTATTTCCCTCCTATAGTTTCCATTTTTCTGATGAAAGGTCTCACCTTGATATCTGTGAGTCTTCTTTTATTGACCGATTCTTCTTTTGATTTTGGATTACATCTTCCAGTTTCTTTACGTGGGTCTCATAATTTTTTGTTTGCTGGACATGCTAGGTCACTGCCTCTTTTAAGCTATATTTTCACTTGTTCCACAGGTTTAGTTTACCTATTCACTGCCAGCACGTTTCTGCTCTGTCTTTCCTTTCTTATTATATCTCCCTTTACTTTTTTATCACAATAGTTTTTTTTTTTTAATACCTCTTGGGAATATTGAGCTAGTTTATTGTGAGAAAACCAGGGGTTTGTTTCACTAAGTACTTGCAATCTACTAAAGTTGTAAGACAAACAAATGCTTCAGTTCTTCTATTTTGAGATCAGGGTGGATAAGAGTAGTCAGGGGAGGTATAATGAAGGACAAGAACTTGAAGAGTAGATTAGATATTGACCAACAGAGAGGGAAAGGGAAGCATTTTTGGCAGAGAAACAAAAAAAACCTAAGGAATAAAGAAAAATAAGGAGGACATTTGCAGGTCTGTGAAGAGATGAATATGAGAGCTAAAGTTAATGTGTGATCAGAAAAAAATCATGATGAAAGAAACTTTTTAATTCTCTTTCTCCTTGTTATTTATTCTTTTATGATTAAATGATATGAGTAATATAGTGTCCTCTATACTCTTCCATTACTTCTCTACAAAGAACTGTCAATGCTATTTCCTGCCCTACTATCTTTATGTTTTACCCTCTATGTTCAATGACCTTATTAAAATACAGTTAAGATGTTTTCTATTTAGATTTGACTTTTCCTCACCATTCTAGATTAATTCTTATCTCCAAAAGGTCAAATAATAGAAAAGTGAAAGACAAATTGTCAGACAAATCAATATTTCATCTGTGAGGGATTAAACTACCAGTATGAATAATTATTTTGGTGAATTTATTGATTTTTTACCAAATTTATCAATCAATATAGTTAAAATAATTACAGTATCTATATAAATAACAATGAATCATGAGACCCAAACATATAATTATCAGTTTTCATTTTGTCAATTGCCAAGCTAGAAACTATTTTCTCTTCCATAAGCCTTTAAATTCTCTTCAAATTCTCCTTTATGACCTTTAAATTCTCAGCTCTGTTGGACTTTTAACACATCGAAAACTCCATCAGTATTTTACAAAGAACAACTAATCATCACAAAAAGTGTCTGCTCTGTGGTAAAAGAAATTCCTGACAGGTTCCTCCCTAAATAAAAATAAATGGAATGACTCCCATAAAATTCATGTGGTCCACACAGAAATAGTTGGACTTCATCAAGGCCTCAAAAATGTCTGGTTAAAAACATAAGAACCACACTAGAATAAACTTCCTATTAATGAGATCTCTCAGATCATGGAATCCCCATTAAGACAAGCTTATCACCGAGCCCCTGAAAAACACACTAAATAAAACACTAAACAGTAAAAGTAGCAATCACAGTTTATGTGGAAGTGGAGCAAAACTCCATCTTGCCTCCAAATACTAAGATTCTCAGAGATTCATGCGATACTTGCATTTTTTTCCTACTATCTAAAGCTGTTTCTTCAGTTAGAAATTATATAGGCATATCTTGACCCTGTGGTTTTGGTTCAGCATCTTTGACTCATTAGATTGTTGATAATCCATGTAATGAAATGAAAATGTTCTTATTCAGAACTCACTGTCTCGAAGTCGTAGGATTTCAGTAGTGTGCTCAGCATTGGTGATGGAACTCTATTTTGATTTCCCTATCCAATCTCCTGTGGGGCAAAGGACTTAAATTTGTGAGAGGGCTAGCCAGGACAAAGCTGCTTTCCCTGGCCTTGGAAGAGAAGTATGTTCAATCAGATTGCCATGGATTGAACTCATAACCTATTCTTCATTAATTTTACTCTATTCCTAACACTAAATGTAGGACTAAATTGCCATTTAAGAAACTAGTGCAAGTATAAATAGTAGTAGCTTTGAAGACATTTAGGTGGTATATAAATTTAAGCAATTGATACGGCAAAGTTTGGTCATAAAATGATTAAAATCACAGTATATTGTAGAAGTAAAGATATGACTATGAAGACACAGATAATAGTAGTAATCTCCTATAAAGATGTTATATTTGAATAGTGACCCCCCACTAAAATAGCAAATAGTGCTTTATGCTCTTGGAGTTATTTAACCCAGAAATTTCTATTCTGGTTGCGTGCTTCTTTTAACTAGGCTACAGAAACATCCATTAGAAGTATGAGTTAAGCCTACTCCTTATATAAGCACTTCCAAATGTTATTTGTGTCACCTTTCACTCTGTCTTTCCTCTTAGACTTGGCAGAGGGACTATTTCTTTTTATAGTTGCTTCCCAAATTCCAACTGGGTTCTATCACGTCCTTTAATGAGCCTTTATGCATGCAATGCCTAGGAAACTGAGAATTCAGTACCTGGTTTATTTGCTTTTTTTTTTTTTTTTCTTGCGCCACATATAAAAATAATGCAGGGAAATGGAGCTGAAGTAAACAGGATGAAAGAAACATATTATCATAAAAATATGCTAATCAGTTGGTTTTTCCATGTGGATATAGTTAAGGCTTCTAAATACCTTCACCAAGCCAGTAACAGTAGGCCATAATTTGTGTAATCTGAGATCTCTAAATATATAAATCATGTAAAAGATTTCTGCAAGAGAGTGTGGCCTATCTAATTTAATTGATCACAAGATTGTCATGGCTTCATTCCTATGAATGGAACGATTGGCAGAATTTTACTCCTTATCAGTTGCATAATACAACCTAGCTTGTGTGGTTCTAGTGTTTTATAATAGATTTTATGTGGCTGGCATGTGATTCTCTCAACAGCCTGTACACCAAAGCTGTGGATCACTGGTGTGCTCGTTGTGCTCTTCACGTGATATTGCCATAACTCAGGTTCAGTTCATGTTTCACTGATGTGATCCGTACACATCTTAAAGAATCTTTTTTATTTGTTGTTGTTGTTGTTGTTGTTGTTGTTGTTGTTGTTTTCAAAGAGGGACTTGTTTGGGATTCTTTATCCTACAGGGTTTGAGGTTTTCTGAAGGTTTGCAACACTGAAGAGAATAACTTTGTTGTATTAGAAGAGGAGGAATCACTGTCTTTGAGGGCAGGTTGACAAAGGCACTTTGTCCCTGGAGTCATTTTATTATATGACTACTGTGTTCTGCCAAGAAGGCTGAGACCACCTACCTGCACATTGAAAAACACAGCTGAGATCTGTCTTTGTGACCCAGACACATGGCCTCTCAACTTCTCTCTGTACTGAAGGAAAACATCGTAGCCCAGGCCAGATGAAAACAAGCACTTTTTTCCCCACTTTTTTCTGTGGGAAAGATGAGCTGAAACCAAAGTTAATATATTTGAAAAATCTGGGAAAAAAACAGAACAGATTTTTAAAAAGTCATTCCTTTAGCCCCATCGGTATGCTACTTGAAGGAGTCTTACAAAGAAAACTTCTGTTGGAGTGGAAAACACTGAACGAAACCCATGTTATGTGAGACCTTAATTCCCTGGAGCTGGGAAAGGTGAAAGAATCAGGTCCCTATACTCTTGGACTGTTTTCATTAGTTACCAAGAATGTTTATGCAATTGGTTTTAGCCACTTCATTAGGAATCCCCTTCATTTGTTTGATATAGTTAACACATATCAGTTGAAGCTAATTTTTAAAAGCTGTGCACTGTATTATATACAATACATTCCTGAGGACAAAGATGCAGAAGAGGAAGAAGAATTTGTTCTGTATATTTTTTAGATTTTTTTTATTCACCAACTGTATATCTGTATAGCCCACATGTCAAAAGTGCAGCCGAGCACAACTGCACCAAATCACTGATGTAATGTGATTTATGGCTTCATGCTTTCATCTTGGAAGGGGTACATTTGGCACATAATACGTGATTTTACACAATAAACTTGCAGACCCTGGGCCAATCTTGTGAAGCCATTGGTTCATGTAAAGCTAGATCACTTAATATAATTCCTACATATAGCTTCTTCCATTTTTTAAATCACCATATTACTGGCAGATTTAATTCAACAATACCAAAATGAAAACTGCTGGGCCATTTGGTATTCTGCATGATGAACCTTCCCCTTTCCACCAAGAACAGAGATTCATTTCTATCAGACTAAACAAATTAATTTAACAGAGTAGACTTTAGATCAGTGCTTTTTTAGCTTTTTTGATATAATTCACATTAAGAAATACACCTTACACCAGGAGATAGATATGGATATAGATACACACACACATATGTATATACACACACACACACATATATATTCCATCCAAATAAATAATCTGAAACAAATTTTCATGAAAGAATACTCATGCTTATTTTTCCTGAGAAACTGAATTTATTATTTAAAAATGTTATTTATTTTTTATTAATTTTTTCTCTTTTTTATTGTAGTATGAACATTTAACATGAGATTTACCTTTTTAACACATTTTTAAGCATACGATACAATATTGTTAACTATAGGCACTCATGCTTATTTTGATGGTGATCTTTAATACGTTCTCTTCTATTCTTCATCAATGTGAATTTCATTTATTTTTGCTACTCGGTTATGTGTTGTAAATATTAATTTGAAATAAATGGCTTTAAATAACATTTACTCTGGAGTTGAAAGCTGGTCACAGAATAAAATTGTACCTAAAACTACCAATAATAGCGAAATCTTACTGAATACTGAGCTAAGAGCTTGCTTTCATTTATTCGTTAACCTATAAATCTCCATGATAACCACACAAATGTTTTATAGGGTAAGGACATAGATGGGCAGATATCTTGCCAAAGACTGCATAGCTACTTAGTGGCTGTTGATATGAACCCAGGACTACCTATGCTCTTAGCCACTAAATTCACACCTAGACAGACGGCTGAGTCTTGGGTCTTGTCCTTGACTTAGGAATACTTGGTTGACCTGACTTTCCAAATCACAAATATTTGGAAAACCTTACATGGTCCTGAGAGTCTTTCCATAGCCCTAGAATATTTATGGTCCCTCAACACTCTTTTAAATTGTATACATCCTTCAAGGGGAAGGCAATGAGGGTTCTTGCTGGGGATTGGCCTTTGCATGAAAGGTAGTTTATAATAAGGCCTGGGGGAATAAATGTACTGGATGACTTATTCTAGAACTAATAATAGGGAACACCAGCCTGTAGTACAGGCCTATGACTAACCCTGGGGACAAAGAGGTGGGTGGGATCATAGCTTGGAGCCTTTTCTTTTCAGCAATTGGAGTGATCATAGCACCAAAGTCATTCCAGAAATGGAAGAGAGAGTCATAGATGCAGTTCCCCTTTGAGGTTTTCAGTTTTGTTTGACCCCTGACCTCTGTAACAGGTTTGGGACTGTTAATAGCCTACTTATCAACCACAGTCTTTCACTCCTGTTAACAGATGGGGCAGCAACCAACAACTCAAATTTGTTGAGAAACAACCTTATCATGGTGCCTCAGAGCTCAGTTAAACAAGGGTCCAACTTCATAGATTACGGGATTAATGTGTTCTGATCAAGTCTGACTAACTGATGAGCAAATAATTAATCGGTACACAGAGTAGTCAAATGAATAGGTAATTTAACAGAAATAACCAAAACATTCCTTGAAAATTTAACATAATCTTGGGTTTAAATCAATCAAAACAGCTAATCTAAACAAAGACTATAGATATTGATAGAAGAGCAAACAAGAGCGAAGGGCAGGCGGAGCTGTAGGGCCAAAGGATGAGATGTGGGTCTCTCACAGGTAGGCAGTTTTTACAATTTTTTCCATTCATTTGTTATTTTTGACTAAGGGGGGGAAAAAACCTTTTTACCTTGAGTTCTTTTTTTTTTTTTTGACTGACTTCTCTGGAATGTCTAAAAAGAATTATAAATAATTTTAAATTATGCCTGCTCTGTCCTTCTTTGTCCTTCGAAAAGAAATAAGGGTAGTCACAGTTAAATGTCAGGACCACATTTCATAGTATAAATATGCTTGTACATGAGATGTGCTCTGGCCTTCCCCTCCCAGAATGGAAACTCCACGAAGACCAGACTTCAGTCTGTCTTTTCTCATTGCTGTATTTCCAGCACTCAATTTCCTAAGATTCTTCATCTACTTATATTCTAAATGGTTTTTTTTTTTCAGAGTAAAAAATTTTGAATCACTGAAAAGTTTTTACAAATCATTTCAACATTTCTTTAAAGCATACTTTTTAAAAAAAAGTATAATTCTCTTAGGGTAATACTTGTTTCTTTCTTTGCTTAACAGAAACTGAGTTAGTATCTTTGGTATGAGCTGAATGTAGACGGCATCTAGTTAAGGAGGTTCAGATCATCCAAACCTCAGTGAAAGTTGCTGCAATACTCTTTTCAACTTTAGAATCCAGGGGTCTGTGTTTTGAGGAAGCATCCTGTGATACATTTGTATTTGTCAGTAGTGAGCCAAAACTATTGAACGACAGTTCTGCAGTGACTGTGAATCATTTTTAAAATAGTTAACAGTGAATTAATAATGAGGTACAAGAGCCAGGTGACTAAACTATTCCCTGAAGGGAAAATGCTCATCTATGAGAGATATTTTTCCTAAATTGGACGTTGGTAATAACCCTGGTCTCATACACAGGGTTTTTAATTACTCAAGTCACTGATCAAGTAGAAACAAGTCTATGAACTCCTTGTGGAGATGGAATATTTGGACCTACCCAGGAAAACAACATCCTACACCAAAAGTATTTTCAAAGATGCAAAATGTGCATGCCATTTGTTTGCACATAAAGTTCTAAAAAGGATCTCTAGAAAAATCAAAACTCTCTTTGTACATACCGCAGGGATAATTATATTGAAAGATAATTATTATCCAGGCCTAGAAAACAGTTTCTCATGTTTCTCCCAGTTGATGTACATCTGCATATCTTCCACAGACTTTATGGCCCGTAGGTCAGAAAGATCCTCAAAGAGGCACACAGATGTTTAGATCCTGTTCAGATCATTTGCAAGATAAATTAGAGATTGCTTCTGAACCCTGAAACCATCATTCACTTATGAAAACATTTTTGCTTTAATGGTGAATTCTATCACAAAAAGGTCATTCATGTGTTCAAGTTAATAGTTATATTTCAGGAAAAGTGCGTGTGTGTGTGTGTGTGTGTGTGTACTATAAATAAATTATATGTTAGCATATATGTATATACGTGTTTATACTACAAATGGAGATAGATATACGTTATATATCTAGATATACATTATATATACATATATATAATTTGTGTGTGTGTGTGTGTGTGTGTGTGTGTGTATAGCCCTGGTTTCAGTAAGTTATGTCTTTTCATTTCATAAGCTCAAACCCACCAGGTTTTACTGACTACCCTTAAGATAAAAGCAGAATTCAAGTCACCTTTCTGGTTTTTATTTTGCCTAGTATTTGCCCTCTAATAATCCTTTCCTTTACTGCCAGGTTATAGATGTATTTGTCTTCATCGGCATTTTAGTTGTTTTCAGCAGAAAGTTGCTCAGAAACCCCTGTCCGCCATACCGCCATAATCAATAGTTGTGTTTGATGGATGTTTTTAAAAAGTAAAACCATTAAATGTGACATCACAAAGCTGTACAATTAGCTCACTATTCTAGCTATGCTGATATATCAATATATCTCATCTCCAGTCTGCATTCCCTTTGTGACAGGGCGAGTTACCTAACTGTTATGTCTCATTTAGAAATGAGGATAATCACAGGTCCTACTCTGCAGGTTTGTAGTATAGTTTAAGTAAGTTAATGCACACAAAACAGTATAGTGCTTGACATGGTATTAACGGTTGATAAAAGGCTAACTATTATGATTTTTATGCCTATACCCTATTCAGAAAAACAAGTTTTTGTGTGACTGGTATAGCTGGCTGTGAACGGCTAGAAAGACCCTGCTCAAAGACACATCCTGCTTACTAATTTGACTAACAGAAGTCAGAACAGAGTTTGAGAGAGAATTTTTCTTGCCAAAATGCCAGAAATTTCCATTGATGGTTTAAGTAAAACAGCGAATACATATGTAAAGTGCATTCAAAATCAAGAAGTAATAGTAATACAAAGGAAAAATCAGAGTATGCTATGAAGAAAAATAGGTGGAAACAATTAATCAGGATTAGCACATTAGTCCAGAATAGTTGTTTCATGAGCTGTGATGCTTCTGGTTTGTAGGCAGCTAGACATTCTATATACGAGACTTTTAAACCCTGTAATATAGTGGTGCTTAACGTTGCTTCATGTCCCTTCTGGATTCAAACTATGCTGATACCTTATCTTCTGAGAACCTGGGGATCTGAACAGGTGGTTTGTGAAGAATTCTAAGCTGTGAGATTTATGTTAACAAAATATAATTATACTCAGTAATGTGTAGAGAACTAATTTTGAGAACCATTTGAACGTCGGCTCTCAGAATAATAAATTTATGAAAGTCAAGGACAGCAATAAATTGATATTCTGAGGATTGCAAGGAGTCCTTGGAGACTTAACTTCTCTGGGTGGTCCGTTGGCATTGCTGCTTCTGCTGTTGTGGGTGTTGATGATAATAATGATGAAGAAAGTCTTTATGTCCTTGATAACCTTGATCATTAAGATATGAAATACACCTCTTCAGCATTTTCTTTCCTTAATTTTTAAAATGAGTCATCAATGAATGAAAGGTGACTTAGGGACGGTATCTCTGGAAGCAGAAGTTTGTTTGTACACAGGTTGGGGACAAGCCTGTGTGGCTTGCATTTGCAGCTTCCCACAGTGTTACGGAAACACAGTTAGCCTTGGCCTGGAAAAATGGCTCTCTGTCATTCTCTGGATGTGTGCATCTTCAGGGCACAGGCTGCCAAAACAAACAGGCAGCATCAGATTCCTTCCCACCTCCCACAGAAGAGTGGCCTTATTGAGGGTGACCTCTAGAATGGTGAGAAAGGATGCATTCACCCATCACTGCCTTTGCCCTCCCCGGATTCTTAAACCCCTCACTTGAACCCTGCAGGGGATGCAGACAATCAGCAAAGGAATGTTTTTATAAACACCATTTTTCAGACAGTTTTTCATCAGTGAAATATGAAGACACACTGGAGCCTTCTTCAGCCTGTACTGTTGTGGACTGGTTCAGTAAAATGCCACCTTGCTGTTGATCATGAGTTTTAAAGACTGACACATACATCCAAATATAGGCAAATATATTTAATCTAAAGGTTTTCATTAGCATGATCTGAGATTTGCCTTTGCTGCTCAATAGAAGGTGTCAAAGTGTCAAAGAGATGGAAAAGATCTTTGAGATTAATTAATCCAACCCCTCTTTCCATATGAAACATGCCTTGCTTGTTACCCAATGATTCATAACCACTCAACAAAAGGCTTACTATGGGAAATCTCTTGAATATTTTCATAAATTTGCCTATCAATCCCCAGCTCTTTTGAAAACATTTATTTTAAGCAATGGGCCCAAGTAACCTGTTAATAATTACAATGAGAAATTCATTCTGATACTTACACATGGTGAGACCAATGAGAAAATACTTCTAATTGGGTGGAAGGAAAGCATGTTATTAAGTATCAACAATATAAGCGTCACTATTATAATCATCTGATTCTAGGTACATTTTTATCTGGTCATGTTTTCAAATGAATAAGCCAAAAGCAAATACTTGCTTCATGGCATATGTTCTAAGCCCTAAACTTGGTGTCTTGAAGAATACAAAAGAAACAGGAAGCAATTCTTGCTCTCAAAGATCTGGTGGAAGTGAAGGTATTGCAATGTATTCGTGAATCAGAGAGCAGAATGATATGTAATAGAGTGCCTGATGGCACAGCACCTAGCCACAGGAAATCAGGGTGAGAGAGAGATCAAGGGCAGTTGGGGAAAACCTTACAGAAGAGGTGGGATTTGAGCTTGACTATGGTTACAAAGGGAAGGCTTTTTTTTTTTTACTCCATTTAGCGTGGTCCTCAGCATGGAGAACCTCCTGAGCAGGAATTAGCATTAAAGAACTATTTCTGACCACTTCACTGAATGAAATGGCCAGGAAGGGAATAATGTGGCTTTTACAGACCACACACCTACTAGTCATTCATTGGATCTTCTGGTCCCTCCATGGCAGTGTTTCACTTACAAGTTTTGTTTTATAAGTCTAAATACAATATCTGGTGGAAAGAAATGTAGGTCTGGAAACACAGTGAAGTAAAAACATATGACTTCTTCAACTGTAGCATTTCGTAGTGGTTTGGTCCCTATATCCTGAGTGTACTTTTCAGGTTTTCTCATATTAAGTCTTTCATCGGTAGTTAGCATTTAAAAAAATTAATGTTTTGCCATTTATTGATGATGTGACAACAGGAACAGTAAGACCAAATTCACAGAACAGAAGGTCTTGCCTAAAGTTTGTTCAGCAGGAAAGCATCATGTGTAAGGGAAAGTGCTGGCTGCTCCATCATATGAAAATATTTATAAAATTATGCCACTCGTGCATAGTTACAAGTTAGCACACTCCCCATTCCACCCAACAAATTTTCACACTTTTTTCAGATATATCCTATCAGTAGTTTACCCAAAGGCAGATTGCATTCATCACTTTTTATGAAATGAAAAGATACATAATTTAGCTGGAACCAAGGTTAATTATAATATATATATATTCATAGTATATACACACATTCATGTACATATATATGATAGCATATAAGTCTATTTATAGTGTATACTCACATACTTGCACACACACTTTTTCCTGAAATGTAAGGATTTACTTGAACACATGAAAAACCTTTTTGTTATAGAATTCACCATTAAAGCACGTATGTTTTTACACCCAAGTGATGGTTTCAGGGTTCAGAAGAAATTTTCTAATTGAGTTGGTATTTGGAAGTTTGTGTGCCTCTATGAGCATTTATATTACCTATAGACCAAGTCTATGGCATACAGTTAACTGTTGCATTAGTGATCTACTGGTGTGTGAAAGATTATCCTGAAACACATGACTTAAACCAACAATAATTATTTATTATCTCTCAGTTTCTGTAGGTCACGAGTTTGTACAGAGAAAACAGATACAGCATGTTTCCATTCTACAATGTTGGGGACTTCAACTGGAAGACCAAAAGCTATGAGTAGAATAATTTGGGGGTCTCTTTCACGCACATGTCTGATGCTTGCTGCTGGTGTTGGCCATTAGCTCAGTTAGAGCTATCGGCCAGAATGTCAACACATGATCCTTCCATGTTGCCTGGTTTTACATGAATGGAGACTGGGCTCCCAGGGCAAGTGACCTGAGAGAAAAAGCCAGGCAGAAGCCACATCCTTTTTATGACCTAACCTCCAGTAGTCACAGAGCATCATTTCCACAAACTACATTGATTGGGACCTTTACAAGCCTCTGCCTCGATTCAAGGGATACAGTCATAAGTACAGGTCAGAGTTACTTCTCGTTGAGGAGGAAAGAGGAGCTAGTTCTCTGAAAGGGCTCTCTGAGTTCTTCTGAGGTCATGAGTAATGTTCTATTTTTGAATGGGGACAGAGGGATCATGTGAGTGTTATCCCTGCAACTCTTCTCAACCCCCTCAAAACACACCTTATCATCCCCATCCAAGGAATCACCATTGTTCTAAAAGTTTAACCTTTGCTGTATGTCATAACAGACTATGTACCCTCCAGACCCTGCCCAGCTCATCAGTTTTATCTTTCACTTTCTACCCTATACCTGATTTTTATTGCATACCAATGTTTCAATTGTTAAAAAAAAAAAAAAGTAGGGCCATACCAGTTATCATTAGAAGTCGGTTATGATTAGAAGTCGGTGACCCAAAAACTGTTCCATTTTGGACTGGTCTATATTAACACTTGGTCTTCTGTATCTGAACTGCCCATTTGTGTATTTGGCTTTTGTTGTTGTTACTGTGCTTCTTGGCATTCCTTTGTCTATTCCTTGAGAGTAAGGCCGTGAAAACAATTCCTGAAATGATGCTGATTCGTCAAGTCTCTCCTGGAAGCTGAAGAGGAAAAATGTGTTTTGCACATTTGAAAAGCTGGAAATAGCTATTCAGGCTCTGGGTTTATTCAAACCACTGATTTCTAATTTGTAAAATTCTTCACATGGTGTTGGACATAGAAAGCTCTACTAAAATTTTTGAAGGTGTTTACCTCTCTGAATTACGTATCTGTTTTTGGTCATTTCCTTGAAGGGCACGTCTAGTTAGCATGGCTGGTGCTTGACATTCCCCTTAGTAAAAGACACATCCCTGAGCTGACTTTTCTGTCAGAACATATTCTTTATGTGCTAGTCTGTCAGCAAGTATTTGGTGTGCAATTCTTGCCAGGCAACATGCTGGGTCCCTGGTAGCCCATGGTCAACAAGATTTCCATTGTTGTGGCCACTATGAATTGCTAGTCTAGTGATTATGAAGGAAGCTTTGGTTTTGTTGTATTTAAATTTTAAAACAGATTATTTGACTATTGTCTTGAAAATATATGAAAGGATGAATTCCTTTACAACTTACTTATACTTTCCTAGTGATAGTGTATCTGATCCACTGGCAAATATAGAACAGTATCAACTGAAAAGGAAGGTCAGAGAATAAAAGAAAAACAACATGAAAAAAACCACTATGAGCTTATTAATAAAAAGGCATAAACGATCATGGCTAATCTGTTAGGCAGCCATTCTTCCATATGCTAAAAATTGCAGTTCATGTAATGAGAGCAGTTCAATGGCAGGGTCATGTACTCTGTATTTTTTGGTATGATGTACATTTCAAACTGGATGTTTGGCTTCCTGATTTTTGGGAAATTGTTATTTTTTTACCTACATAGAGTAAACATAGCATTTAATAAGAATTTAATAAGCATTTAATAAGAAAACATAGCTATGTTTACTCTATGTAGGTAAAAAAATAACATTGATAAAGTATCAATGCTTTTGATGCCAAAAGGGACTAGTGAGCTGGTTATAAAATGACTACAGATATTTATAGTTGCAAAGATGATAAAATCTATGCTGCAGGATTTTTATATTTATACTACGGGAGACGCAAAATGTCTGTGTGTCAGTTGTACAAGCAAATAAAATAATTTAAATAATTTTCACGTATGATTCTTCTTTCCCAGCCACAAACAATACTGTTTCTCCTACTTCCAAATGCTCTTCCAGTCAGGAAGACAATGATAGTCCATAAGCAATCCTAAATGTATTTGCTCATTATTTCTTTTCTGGGATTGTTGCAAAATAAATGAAATCTACTAAGTTTTGGAAATACATGTGGTTCTCAAGAAATGTTCCCTGAGGTAAAAACAACAGTAAAACTGAATGAAAATCTTCTTACAAATCACTACTTGACTGGTTTTTCTCTCCTATAAAAACAAAACTTGTAGAAAATTGACCTGAATTCAGTATTTAAGTCATTTTTCATATAGAGATAGCATTCCAAGTAACCTTGAAGCAATTTGGAACATATTTCTCCTGCAATTAATTTTCCTAAGAGTTCTGTGGAAATTTTAACCTTCTTAAATTGAGATATATACCACAGTTTATTTCTAATTATCTATTTATATGCCTGTATGTGTATGTGTGTATATATGTGTGTGTGTATGTATGTACAGTATTTATTTATAAAAGAACAAGGCAGATCTGAGAGAGGAAAATGGACCATTTATTTTGCCGTCTCTATTTCTAAATACTATGAAAACATCCTCCTTTGCTGCCTATTCAAACATTGACAAATTACTTAGCAACAAGAGCATATATTTGGGGTATATTTTTTTAGTCACCACATCAGTGTCAGGGATAAGAAATATTATCAGGTATGTACCTTCCAAAAATACCACATTATCAGAAAAAATAAAATCGCACCAAGTAGGTCAACCATTCATTAAAGTCTGGGGTAACAGCAGTCAAGAAAAAGTAGGTCTGGCACAGCGTAGAGAAAAGCACTTTGTCTGCAGAAGAATGAACACTAAAATTTGGTATGGAAGAGGAAATTGCTTCCTCTTCAAGGATTTTTTAATCTTTAAGTATTCATTCATTCAACAAATATTTATTGAGTGTCCACATAAAAGACATCAAGGCTGTGGGTAGGGGAAATGGAGAGGTCTTCAATGGGTATAAAGTTTCAGTTATGCAAGATGAGTACATTCTAGAAATCTACTGTACAACATAGTGCCTGTAGTTAATAGTACGGGATTGTGCACTGCAAAATTTGTTTACAGAATAGATCTCATAACAAGTGTTCTTACCACAAAAACAAAACAAAACAAAAACACACAAAAACGAAAGAATGCAAGGAAACTTCAGGAAGTGATGGCTATGTCTATTATCTTGATTGTGGTGATGTCATGGGGGTTTGCACATGTCCAAACTCATCAAATTGTCCACATTAAATATTTATAGTTCTTTGTATATCAATTATACCTCAATAACACTGCTAAAAAAAATTAAGAAAGAAAAAAAACACTGTTCTAGGCATTCAGGATGTAGCAGTAACAAACAAGTCTGCACGGATCTTACTTTCTAGAAGAGGAGACAGAAAATAAACATCATAGAGTATCAGTTAGTGATAGCCTATAACTGCAGGTGACATATCTTTAGTTTAAAGTTTATCAACATTATCATCACATACATCCACATTAAGTGGGGTGATCACCATAAAATAATTTTGTTCAACACTCATAGGAATAATCAGTAGGCCAAACACTATGCAAAGTAAGTTAAAGACGCTATCTCTGCACTCTGGAAGCTGTCTGATGCAGATGAAATTGGCACAAGCCAACAATGGAACATCTAACAGTTACACAAAGTTAATTTCTAATCAGCAGTTGATATTATGGAATACGGGGTTACAATTATAGAAGGAATAGGAAGGGATGTGTAGATGGCCTGTCTTGTTTCATGGGTGGTAAAACTGACTTCAAATTTTCACCAAAAAAGGATCAGACTTTCATTTAATTCAGGGAATTGCCACAATATTTTCCCCTTAATCAATTACTCTAGAAATGGTGAGGTAACCCTTTGACACTTCCTGTTGCAGCAGAGCCAGAGGTTAACATGAAGCGGGTAGACTCCTTCCTAGGATGGAGGCATCATCTCCAGGAGATTCCTTATTTTCTCATCAGTGTCATCTTGGTTGCAAAGAAAGCTCCAGCATGCAGACAGAGAATCACAAAAATCAAAAACAGCAAACCAAGTATAGCTGGGTCTCATGTGAACTGAATGTGAGGACTGGAAACCCTAACCCTTCCTAACCACAGCCATTAATCCGTGTTCCGCATGAGGACCTTGTAAAATCAGACGATAACAATAGGTGGTCTTCTTATTTTTTCCTGTGAAATAATAAAATTGACACATTACATCTCTATTTGGGCTGAGTCTTTGGTACCAGGTGATGTGATAGGATCCCAGTCAGACAACAGATTCCTGTCCTTGGGTCACATGTCAGTGTAAGCTCCAGCCAGTGATAGTAGTGTGTCCTGTGGTCTATGTTGCTGCAGCTCAATGCTCTGAGTGAGGGAGTGTCTGAGGATGAGGAAGTGAGTAGGAGAGAAAATGAAAAATGTGAGGATCCACATTAAATGAAAATATGTTCCTGGAATTGACTACAGAATAACACACTGAATTATCAGATTAATTAGCTATCCCACAGTAGATCTCAGGATCTCAAGGTGATAAGAGAGAGAACAGGTAAATTTAGTTGGAGGGAAGCAGAATAAAAGAGAGAAGGGGAAAATTAAATAAGCTATCCAATCCAAGAGGTTGTGTTCACGTGGCATGCAAATGTATAATTCTTTGGGCATATACAGATAGCAGGCGACTGGGCCCCCGGTAGGAGGAGGAGGGACTTGCTCTGATGGAGTGTGGTTATGAAAGTGGGGTCAATAGTAAAAACCACGTTTTCCTCTTTCTTAATTTTGCTAGAGGCCAGAGCTCTATGTTTGACATGAAATGGCAAATTTTCAGTTTTCATCTGGATGCTTAACAACATAGATACCGTCTTGATGTCCATGGAAAAAGATGAAAGCCTAAAATGCAGACGCCAGCAAAATCCTTCCTAGACTGAAGGAAGAGTAAACTATACTAACAGGAATGAGCTGAACACATCTCCCCAAGCCACATGGTCCCTTCTGGACATACTCAAAGACTCAACTCCTTGTCTCCTACAGGAAGGGGAGATCATGTCTGCCTGTAAACCTTACTTACCATGCACTCTACAAGACCCCGTTCCTTCCCAGAGGGTCCAGCTCTGTGCTAAAAAGCACAAGGAAAAGCACATGGTTTGGAAAGAAAAGTTGTTGATGTCTCTTTTCCCCAAAGGTACTTCAAGCAGTAAATGAACACACACAATCTGTGTTTATTTTCTTTTAAATATATTTTTGAAAATATTATGTGATCCAAAATATGTGTTTTCAATTTTGCTTGCCATTCCCTGGCCATGAGTGATGTATTTTATCCATATTCATAACCATGCACAAACTTTCTATTCATAGCTCACTGCAGTATAAACTCTGGCGGCAGGGAGGAATTTCCTTGTGGCCCACATATGGTAATCCTTTACCAGAGGCCTGGCTCCAAATCAATGTTTGCATTCCTCCGATGGCTCAGGTTAAATGTAAAGGAGTGAGGTATTTAGGTCTTCCTTCAAAAGATTAACTGCATTTACATGTCCAGGGAGGATAGGACAGTGTGTTCATAAGCTCTTGCTAGCTTCAGGAATGTCTAACCTGATTTCCTGTCATAAATATTACATTTAGAAAAAAAAAACACATTAGAAATATGCCTGTTCAAACTCGGTGCAGACCCTTCTAATACCAGCTCCCTGTGGCAGCAGGAAACCAGCACCACAGTTCCCAGTGCCCAACACCAGGAGGTCATGGGCATCCCCACTGTCCTCCTCTTCATCCTCAGTGTGAGGAAAGCCATTCCCCCTGGGGTTCCTTCTGGGTGGTAGAGGTAGAATTGTGGGTGGTAGCCCAGTGTGTGTGCACAGCTTGGAGAGGAGACATGTTTACTAAGGGATGACTTCAAAGCTGTCTCATAGAGGAAGTATCTGTCCCCATCTCCACCCCTGTTCCAGAGAACAGGGTTTTTGTTTCAGGTAGGAATCTTGGTTGGATCTCCTTCCTCTGAGTGACTATGGCCAGTCTCTTTCCTCTGCACTTTGATGAGGTGACACCAGCTAATCACAGGTTCTTCCTGGTGCCCAGCCTTGGAGGGAACCAGGCAATGAGTGCCTGTGGGCTGCTATCTGAGATGATCTGGCCTTTGGAAGTGAGTGAAGTTTCCTCTTAGGTTCAAACAGTGAGTCCAGGGCATTTCACTTTTCAGAGTTCTTCCCTCAGTCACATCTTCCCACTTGGCATTCGTTCCTAGGGCTGCCAGTGAACTGAAACTGAGAGGCTATGAAAATATACACAGGAAAGAGAGGTAAAGGAAGGGCATGGGCTGCTCTGCTGGGGCTCCAGTCATAACTTTCTCTGGTTACTTGTTCTTGATTTTCCTTACTTGGCAGTTTCGCTCCAAAAGAGATATCCTCCTTCTTCCCTTGATTTGTCTTTGTTGGGAATGTAGGGTCAGTTTGGGGGAGGAAGCAAAGGGATGTATTTAAATCCAAAAGGAAGTAGTCACCGAGTGTTCCTTCTTTCTGATGGGTGGCATTCCTCTGAGGGAAAACAGGAGCAGAGTTTGGGTGTTGTTATCGTACATTTCCCAGATGCAGTCCTCAGATTTCCCGCAGTGCAACTCAGGAAGACCCTGTTTTTACTATTAAACTTGGATTCATTCATGCAGAGTTGTTGCAATCACTAATATGACTTTTTTTCAAACTGACTGGCATAAAGTTAATAACATAGACCAAGACCAGCTGTGTCAACAGAGGCCAAGAAATTATCGAATGGCCAGTTCATTGATGATATTTATAATTCTTGTATAGATAATGTGTCAGTAATTATCATAAACAACTGGTAGTGAAAGGTTGACCTACATTCTGCATATACCAAAGACAGCTACATTAAGAACTTGGCTATGTGTCTCTTTCCAGAACAAGTCTATATTCTGCTTCACTCATCAACTATATATTCAATTATGTATCTAAGAAAGGATTAATGAACACCTGCATTTTCTGGAAACTGTGTGATACCCAGGGGGATACAAGATAGAGCTTTCTTCTTTAGCAGATAATGAGCAAACATTAAATATAATTAAATATAATTTTGAAGATGAATAAGCCAACAATTATGATATAATGCTATAAATATAATTTTGGAGATGTGTTTAAGGTGTTATAGAAGCAACAGGTATATATCTACGTCATATTGGGAAGTGGGATGTCAGGAAAAATTTCTTTGTAGAAGAGAACTTTAGCTGACTCCTGATGGACAAGATTTACCAGGCCAGGATAGGGGCTTGTTTTAGCCTGTACAAAGGCATGACTATGGAAGAATATTAGGAATTGAAGAATCCATACTTTGCTAAGATTGGAATGTAGTATGCACTTTGGGGAAGTTAAGTGGAAGAATCAGGGAGGGGAGTGGTTCATGAAAACTTTGATGCCATTCCACCCAGTTTGCAATTATCCTGACATCATTACCTTCCTGGGAAAGACAATGCAAGATTTTATCAGGAGAATTATCTACAGTTATTATTTTAGAAAGATCATTCTGACAGTAACATTGAGGACTAATTAAGAAGAAGAGAAAGGCAAGACTAGTCTTAAGGAAGTTATTAATTAGCTACAGAAATCAGGTTTCAGAGGAAACGAACTCTAGAGTTCTGAAGGGGAAATACCCTATAAAGTTCAGTGCCCAGTTCAGGGGAAGAGTCGGTACGTGAGGGAGGGAAATGTCAAAAATTGTAAAAGGTGGGAAATTTTACCCTACTTGCAAGATAACAATTTAACCTGCCATAGTTTCATGGATGTTGATAACAGATACAAGTATCCAGGGTCAGAGACGACGAGAGTCTATTACTCATAACAATAGAAGTAGCCTGAGTATTTGCATTTTCATGCCAGTTTCTTGAGCCTCCATGTCTATAGGGCCACACAAAGAAGGGCCAGATGACATCTGCACACACAGTAGAATGCATTATAAGGAAAGAACTCTGAGTTCAGGGAACCCAAAATTTTTTTCATGAGCATTAAGCATGCCTGCCCTTTCCTCTAGAGGGAGACACCACTACCCGTGTCTTCCACATCTATAAGCATATTTGCACTTTCCTCCAGAGAGAGACATTGCTTCTATCTTTTAAGGCTCTTCACTCTACAAACATCCTTGTTGAGATCATACAGAACAATGGGCACTCGCCTTGCTTGACTTGCCGAAATGCAAGAAACCCATGGAGAACTATCTTACAACAGGCAACTCCCCAAGGAAAAGGAGAAACTAGAATGACTTCCAGTTCTGTGGCATGAGCAACTAGGTGAAGGAACAATAGTAGAAACAGGAGGAGAGTGTTTGGTTTTACATATGTATCAAAGCCAAAATGGGAGAGTAAAATGAATCTTCAGTATCACAAGATAGACATATCAAATCATGTATGATAATGGTTAACCTCTAAGTTCATATAGAGTTTAGAGTTCTTATCCCAACATTTCAGTGATGAGCCTCCTTAACTAGTATAGTCCTCTCTGGAAGAAATTCAGAACGGCTGCCAAGTTTGAACCAATGTCCAACTTGCATATTTTGATATGATCCCTGTCCTTCTGGCTTTCTAAGAAGAATCAGTGATATTAAGAGAAAGCATTGCAAGAGCAGAATTAGCACCACATGCATCATTCAATCTTTGACACACATCCTTTCTGAAACTTCCCTAGACCAAAGATAGGAACAATTGTATAAAGACTGTCATCATTCATATCGTATTCTCCAAGCTAAGAGAAAGACCACTGAACGACCAGACTATTGTTTGGGAGACTGTCATACATCTATTCCCAGGCCCACCATAGCACTAAGTTGTAATTCTTTGGTTACAGTAGTTCATCTCTTCCAATAAACCATAAGTTTCTTGAAACTAGGGAGTGTCTTATTCCTCTTTATATTTTCCCCATACCCTATCTTCAGTCTGATTATGCTATATAAATCAGAAATGAGAAGTCAGTTTATTTAAAGTTTAACTTTTGCATTTTAGAAACTCTTTTGTCCTCCATACCATATAACTTGGATTCTAACCAATAAGTCAAATTATCTTCAAAATTTAAGTAGAATGGCTCAAGCAGTTTCTACAAGCAAGATTCAGAAAATCTTGTTATGTGCCATGAATTTTTATTCTTGGATGAACATAATCCCCACAGTCACTCTAATCCATATTCTCCTTTCTAAGTTCATTAACACCTTTGGCTACTTGATGGAACAATAAGTTGCTTTGTTTATAAAAAAAAAGTGACATCACTGTACTAATCTACAGATTAAGTATAAAATTTTAGTTTCTCTGAATATAACAGCCCAATTAGCATTTGTCTTGCTGTTAGCCTTTTTAGAGATACAATCTACTTACAAGTGTTCATGTTTTGCAGTTTCTATAGTTTGCCTCGGCCCCAAGGCTTATGTCACTAAAACCATTACCACATTATGAAGTGATTTTGGTATACACAGAGAACAATCGGTAGCTTTGTATAGCACCATTGACTTACATCTGAAAAATTCAAGGTCTAGAGTTTTGCCGTTGAGTGAAATGCTAATAATAAAATTTGACAGGAAAGGAGGAGAGTTTTTAGATATCTGTTGAGCAGGGTTATGGAGACTTATAAGATTTTGTTAAATCTTTCTTTGTTAAATACTTCTTCCCTAAAGGGTTCAATTATTGTGTTAGTTTCTGAGGGCAACTGTAGCAAAGTACCACAAACTTAATGGCTTAAACAACAGAAATTTATTGTCTCACAGTTCTGGAGGCTGGAAGTTCAAGATCAAGGTGTCAGCTAGGCTGCTTCTTTTTAAGGGCTGACAAGGAGACTCTGTCCTGTGCCTCACTTCTCTTCCAGTGGTTTGTTGGAAATCTTTGACCTTCATTGGCACTTCACCCAGACCTCTGCCTTGATGTTCACATAGGGCTCTCCCTGTGTGTGTGTGTCTACCATCAAATTTCCTCTTCTTATAAGGACACCAGTCATATTGGATAAGGACCCACCCTTATCACCCCATTTTAACTTGATTACCTCTATAGAAACTCCATCTTCAAATAAGGTCACATTATGAGGTAGCAGGAATTAGGACTTCAACGTATGAAATTTGAGGAGATACCATTCAACCCATAACAGCTAAGAATACCCAAATCCCCATTTTAACAGACAATCCTCTCTTGATGCCCTTGGCTCTCTTCTCAGAAGCTACAAACTCTTTCAATGACACACATTAGCCAACAAGGAACAAATAACATTTCAATGAATTTGCTTGATTGGAAAACAATTTACTTCTCAGTTTTTGTTTTGTTTTGTTTTTTAATTTCAGACCTTGGGCACAATTTTTTCAACATAAGCAAGAAACAAAATTCTGATAGAAGTGAAATCATAGTTCGATGTGCTTCACCACTCCCAACTTCCATCCAGAATTTCAAACATCAAGTAAAGATACTAAATTATGTGCTTAATTATGTGCCAACATGCCTAGGACTGTTTTGAGCATGTACCAGACACTTGATAAATATCAGTTAATTTTCTTTAAATATATCAGTTATAAATTCTAGGCTTACGAAATAATGCATTTCTTTACTATCTACAAATCAAGCTAATTCCCTTACAGAGTCTTTATCCGTTGGGTCAGAAGGAAATCCCATACCAATGGGATTCTAATGTTTTAGCACTGACATATCTTGTTGAACTCTCCCCATCTCCTCTGTCCAGGGACAGCTCTTTTTAGTTCAAAAGGAAATTCCTTCTTATCTCATTCTTATCCAAACCACTTCCTCTGGCCTTAAAACTTAATGAAACAATAGACTTTATGCCACAATAGACTTTATACTTGGAGCCTAACTTATTAGCAATTAGAAACCTTATTCTCCTTTCCCTTAAGACAAATAGATTTTAATATTTATTTTTTTAAAGATTTTATTTATTTATTTGACGGAGATAGAGACAGCCAGCGAGAGAGGGAACACAAGCAGCGGGAGTGGGAGAGGAAGAAGCAGGCTCATAGCGGAAGAGCCTGATGTGGGGCTCGATCCCACAACGCCGGGATCACGTCCTGAGCCGAAGGCAGACGCTTAATCGCTGTGCCACCCAGGCGCCCCAGATTTTAATATTTAAATCTTCCCAGAAACTGAAAAGAAATATTTGTATTTTGGTCGTCTAGTAAATTAAAGAAAGGGAAGAAGACAAGGGGATTATGTTGATATAATAAAATTCACATCTAGGCTAGACTAGACTCAAACTCCTTTGAGGACAAGAGTCAGACCTATTGAACCCAATTCTCCATGGACAGTGAGCTGCTGAATGCACAGAAGCAGCTCTCTACTGCCACCAACAGAGGGAAAGCCCTCAGCTATTCTGAGGGGAAAAGTGGGGCAGTGTATTTGAGTTCAAAAGATAGACATTTTGGGGGTGCCTTGGTGGCTCAGTCGGTTAAGCGTCTGCCTTCAGCTCAAGTCATGATCCCAGGACCTGGGAATCCAGTCCCACATCGGGCTCCCTGCTCAGCGGGGAGTCTGCTTCTCCTTCTCCCTCTGCTGCTCCCCCTGCTTGTGCTCAGTCTCTCTCTCTCTCTCTCTCTCTCTCAAATAAATAAATACAATCTTAAAAAATATATACATTTTTGAGTAAGAAGACCCATGTTCAAATTCCAGTTTTTGCTGTTTCACCCATTTTTGAGCCTTGGTTTCTGCAACTATGGAGTGAAGATAAAAGCTTTCAAGATTTTTATGAGATTTAGAGATAATTTATCTCAACTGCTTAGTACCTAAACCTACTTTACGGGTAGCTGTGCTATTTATTACTATTATTCTTTTGTTGTCACTATTGTTTTACATTCCCAACAAATCATGGAGTTTGGCAGATAGTTGCTATTCAATGAAAGGTTAGCTATGGAAAGCTGAAGCTTCCTCATGCTTTCTATCGGATAGTATGGGCCGACTTTAAAGTGTTTCACCACGAAGACACTGTGGTAGATAGAATAATGTCCCCCCCCCCCAGGATGTCCAGTTTCCAATCCCCAGAACTTGTGACTATCTTACCTTATATGGCAAAAGAGGACTTTGCCGATGTAATTCAGCTAAGGATCTTGAGATGGGGAGCTTCTCCCGTTAGACCCAGTATAATCACAAGAATCCTTATAAGAGGGAGCAAGAGGGTCAAAGTCAGAGAGAGGAGACACATCTCCCCAGAGGCTGGGGAGATGCGTGCAAAATGGAAGTCGGCGCTGTCACAGAATACCGCAGACCGGGTGGCTTGAGAAGCAGCAACGTAGAAATCTGATATCCCAGGAGGGACCTCACTCGGGGGGAGAAAGACCAGGCGCCGTTGCCGCAGGTAGGAGGTCGTGGCCACAGCCCGCTGCTAGTTTCCCAGGCATCGCGCGGGAGAAGCTTGCCCTGTGGGCAGTGGTTCTACATCTGCACTCCGTGGGCCGTTTTCATCCTCGAATCCTTTTGCTTTTATTGAATTCGATTTTACCTGGCATGGTTTGGCATCATGGGAAACCGCAGGTGAAGTGGAAAGAAGAGATGTTGTTCCAGAGCACAGGGGACAAGAGGCAAGAGAGCCAGACGATTACTGGATGATAGAAGGGGTGGGAGAGTAGCCACCAGGACGAGCGAAAGCTGCGTGCGGGCACTTGGTTGGTTAGAGAGCTCTGCGGGAAAGAAAGTCTCCAAATTCCACAGCGATTTGTACGGTAGGTTCTTCTTAAAAGGACAGCTGCTGGTAATGTTTTACCACCAGCTTGCTGAATATAAAGGGAATCAGACACAGCTAACTACCGGTGCAGTAAGGAGAAAACGGAGAACACACAGTATCGTGGAACTCCAGTGAAGAAAGCGGAGAAGGTGATAGTGCTGGCGAGAGGTCTGATAAGATGCGGGCTGAGTGGTGAGCTGAGATTTACAGCTGCTCTATTTAAATAAAGTCAATTCGTATTTCATAGAAACACCTGTGTAATGTCCAGACAGTGCAACACTCAGGCGCATACTCAAACACGTAAGTTATTCTCTTTTACTGGATATTGAATTGGGCATGGGGGTGGCAAAGGGCCCAACCTGTACTCTCACCCAACTCAGAGCGTGGATCAGCCCCATGGTATTACTCCACCCCTGGGGCGCTGTGTGCTCCCATTGCTAGGACCTTTGCTTTCTTCCGAATAATCCCGCCCCATGTACTTTTCTTTCTTTCTTTCTTTTTTTAATAATAATATTTTTTTATTATATTATGTTAATCAACATACAGTACATCCCTAGTTTTTGATGTAAAGTTCCATGATTCATTACTTACGTATAACCCCCAGTGCACCATGCAATACGTGCCCTCCTTAATACCCATCACTGGCCTATCCCAGTCCCCCACCTCCCTCCCCTCTGAAGCCCTCAGTTTGTTTCCGGGAGTCCATGGTCTCTCATGGTTCATTCCCCCTTCTGTTTACCCCCCCTTCTTCTTCCCTTTCTTCTCCTACTGATCTTCCTACTTCTTATGTTCCATAAGTGAGTGAAACCATATGATAATTGTCTTTCTCTGCTTGACTTATTTCGCTTAGCATAATCTCCTCCAGTCCCGCCCATGTTGCAGCAAATGTTGAGAAATCATTCTTTTTGATGGCTGAGTAATATTCCATTGTATATATGGACCACATCTTTTTTTTTTTTTTAATAATGATTTTTTATTATATTATGTTAGTCACTATACAGTACATCCCCGGTTTTCGATGTAAGGCTCGATGATTCATTAGTTGTGTATAACACCCAGTGCACCATGCAATACGTGCCCTCCTTACTACCCATCACCGGTCTATCCCATTCCCCCACCCCCCTCCCCTCTGTATCCCTCAGTTTGTTTCTCATAGTATGGACCACATCTTCTACTTCATGTCTGTTCCGTCAGAAATGTCTGCACTCTTGTCCACCTAGTCATCCCTCCACCAAACTCAGGTCTTCCTCTACTGGAAAAGCCCTCCTTTCCTCTTTGTTTTTAGCTAACATTTATTAAGGGCAATCCCATGCGGACACTGCGCTCACATTTCCACCTATGACCTCATTCAATCCTTAAAGCAACCCAAGGAGGAAGGTTCTGTTATTACGCCCATTTTATATAAAAGGCACAGAGAAGATAAACAATTTGCCCAAGATTCACTAACTATTTTGTAGTCATCTAGGTTTGCAAGCCAGGTCCTTTGGCTGAATCCAGAATTGGAATTCTTAACTTCTGTACCACCCTCCCCTCCCATTGCCCCCTTCTTTCCCTCCCTCCCCTCTGCCCAGACAGCACCTTGCTCGCCTTCAGTGCACCTGCCTGCCTGGCACTAGGATCTTGGTATCGTTTCCTACGTAGTTGGTTAGGCAGCTTTATATATGTCTGTCTCCCCATTAGACTCCGTGTTCCTTCAGAACCTATGCTTATCCCTCTTTTCCTCTGTGGCATATTCCCTGCGTGTGGTAGGGAGATGGGTATACGGTAGGTTCTCTAGCAAGTCCTTAGTGCTCAGGACATGTTTCTCTTCTCTAGAGAAGAAAGGCCTTCTATGTATTATTCTAGGCTTAATATTTGGCCTAATGACAATGTTTTCTGTTTGTCATCTAAAAACAAATATATAAATAGGAAGTTTCCTTCTAATCCTTGTTTTACCACATAGACTCCCAGGATGACATCATTTAACTGGTGGTTTTTTTTCAAGCTGGGTAATTATGATGGAAAAAACAGCAGAAGAAACAGATTTTTTTTGAGTGACATTTTGATGCAGTTGATGTTACTTGTAAAGAAGTGCTCATTTTCCAAAACCTGAGGGTTCAGAGTAAGTATGTGAAATAAAGCAGAATTCTAAGGGAATGTTTTTTTTTAACATTTTTCTTTTTTCTTTGCTTCCTAAGCAGCAGTGGATACACTCTTAAATCATCGGTTCTACAGTAGGAGGGCTGTGTTTAAATTCATGAAGGAGAAGTTGCTTATATATTTTTGCTTCTTAGGCAGGGACCTCTAGTCCATTATTAAAATAGTCAGCATTTTAATTAAAACTTCATCAGGTGTTGGTAAGACAGATCTGGACCCTGAGCCCTTTACCAATATGTAATATATGAGTCTTTGCATGCTAATATGTAAGTCATATTCAGTTTCAAACTCCTATTATGATAAAAAGGGAAGAAGAAAGAAAGAAAGAAAGAAAGAAAGAAAGAAAGAAAGAAAGAAAGAAAGAAAGAAAGAAAGAAAGAAAGAAAGAAAGAAAGAAAGAAAGAAAGAAAGAGAGGGCTATTTTGAAGTTCTATAGACAGAAACACCCGCTCCCATCAGCTCTGACTCTGACTGGGTCTTAGCCGCAGGCCTCACTCTCACGGGTGCCTGGCGCTGGCAGCCCGACCCCGCGGGGGGCACCGTGTGCTCAGCGGGCAGGCGGTCATGCTCTCCTACAAGAGTGAGAAATGCAGGTCATCACCTCAGTCACACGGACCCCTCGGGGAATGCTGCTCTGGATAGATGAGTGTTGGTTCTAGTTCCCTGAAGTATGATATGTCCAGTTCAAAAGTAATTTCAACAGAAATCTTTCCAAACAATATTTCCTATAGTTTTCTTCCTGAACTAATCATCAAATGTCATTTGAGATGTTCTGCATCACTTAGGGTCACCAGCATGAACATTTCTTTTTTTTTTTTTTAAAGATTTTATTTACTTATTTGACCGAGATAGAGACAGGCAGCGAGAGAGGGAACACAAGCAGGGGGAGTGGGAGAGGAAGAAGCAGGCTCATAGCAGAGGAGCCTGATGTGGGGCTCGATCCCATAATGCCAGGATCACGCCCTGAGCCGAAGGCAGACGCTTAACCGCTGTGCCACCCAGGCACCCCAGCATGAACATATCTTAATGCGCTCTGTTGCCAGCCTGGGTTGGTTCTGAGGGTTATCACAGCCTGTGAGGACTGGGACCCTTGTCCTAGATTGCCTTCTATAAACTCATATAATGTGAGGGCTTTTTTTTTTCCTTTTAGCATTTTCCCGTCTTTTCCTGTGTACTCACTCCCCTCTGTGAATGTAGATGTCGGTGATTGCAGATCTGAATTGCCTGGGATTTGGCAACCATTTATGTAACAACAGACCCGTTATGTGATGCATGTGTGGTAACAGTAAATGCGGTTGGCATGAGGGTCAGCTGTGTCCCCCCAGAACACTGTACCTGCGTCTTGGTGCCTCGATCTGATGCGTCCTTTTTAGCAGCTCACTGCTGCTGTTTTTTTTTTTTTATTCCAGGTTTGCAATTACATTTGAAATATATAAGGTTGCCAAAGTGAAGAGTTCCTTAATAGACCAGGTGTTGAAGTAATGAGTTCTTCTATTTTATACTTGTTCAATTATTTTCACCCGTAGCATTACAGAGCTTGTGTCGCGTAGTGGTAACTGGGCTCTGTAACCTGGCCCGACTGCTTGTACATCCTTTTTCACACACTCAGCAGCTGCGTGACTTTGGGCAAGTTGCTTAACCTTTCCGTGCCAGTGTTGTCTTATCGATAAAATAGAAGTAACAATAGCATCTAACTCATGGGGCTATTGTGAAGATGAAGTCTATAGTCTATAGCTCCACGCCTAGCACATACTAAGCGCTCAATGAACGTTAGAGTTTGTTAACATTGCTATTGCAAGCCTAGGACTGTGGATCCCAAGGGTTAAGTTGAATCACCACAGGTGGTCAGTATCCAAGGTCTGTCTGTAATTCCACTTCCTGCAAAGATCTCTTCCAAATGCAACAGACCCTCACTTGAAAAGATCAGGGGAACTTTGACCTACTTTTCTTTTGGTGTTTATCTTACTGTACTTCCAACTGCAGTTATGGGGGGGAAAAATCTCTGTAGAGAGCAAGAACTATAGTATTGACCACCATGACCTAAAGCACCAGCACTCAATCAAAAACTAATTTTGAGGGGCGCCTGGCTGGCTCAGTTGGTTAAGCAGACAACTCTTGGTTTTGGCTCAGGTCATAATCTCGGGGTTGTAGGATCGAGTCCCACGTCAGGCTCCGTGCTCGGCACGGAGTCTGCCTGTCTCTCTCCCCACTTGCTCTTCCTCTAAATAAATAAATAAAATATTTTTTAAAATTAATTTGAATTGAAAGTAGACATATATTAGGCAGCTTTTTCACTCAAAAGGAAATATATATATATAATTCAAGAATTCTTCCTTGAGGAACATCCCTGATTAA
Source organism: Ursus maritimus (assembly GCF_017311325.1). Classification (NCBI taxonomy): domain Eukaryota; kingdom Metazoa; phylum Chordata; class Mammalia; order Carnivora; family Ursidae; genus Ursus; species Ursus maritimus. The sequence goes on from NW_024423675.1 coordinate 39,681,243, forward strand.
TGATACTCTTACAGAGGAAAGCTTGCCCCGGGAGTGAGTAATGTTTACGTGGTAAACAAAGTTTTCAAAGTGCTTTTTCAGCTCTGCAAATCAGTAGAAAAACCAACCGCCCCAAAGAATGTGACTCTCAGTAATAACAGCAGGACTTTCCTTTCATGCCCAGACCTTTCTCTGGGAAGAGAAAATCAATACCCCGCAGGGGATTTTCCAGGTTGACTTCCTTCAGTGTTGTTCAGCTCTGGCAACGCCTGTTGACAGCCCAGATGGAAAATGTTGACGCACTTAGAAGAACGCTCTTCCAACGACATCAAGCTGAAGCCTGTGGAATATCTCTTTGATATAACCACTCTGTTTCATACTCTTCCAATTCTCTCAAGGTCAGAAGGGAAGAGGGTGGATTTAATGTGAAACACTTACCAGTGATAACCAGTCTGTTTGGATCGTCGGTTATAGATTACAACCCTTGAGCAGTTCATGTTCTATGGAAATATTCATGGACTCAAATATGTGTTATGGTTAAAGAAGGAAAGTTGTTCACTGTAGGGAACATGTGTTGTGTTGTTACTTCTAAAGACAAAATTCACCTTTGAGGGCAATTTAAAAGGAAAAAGAGGAATTCACCTCAGTTAGGCAGGAGGAGGTGTGAGGAGAAGCATGGCTGTCTTGAGGACAGGGAGGAAGTGGTCTCTGAATAAAGTACCGTGGGCGTGTCCCAAGTATCTCCAAGAACAAACACCCCCCCACCCCACTCCCACCCGCTGCTCCTCTTCCCTGCTTTACCTCCTTGAGGGGACCTTCCCCTTCTGACTTCCCTTAGCCTCCTTACTACAAGACAACCAAGCTAGGTTGGACTCTTCACACCACCTTGTGGCAACATCTAAAATCTTTTAAAAGAATATTTTTTGTTTCTTTTGCTCAGAAGTATTCCCAAAGCTTTCATGTAGCTCTTTCTTTTCTACTTAAACAAGCTTCATTTTTTAACCACTTAAGATAACTAAAACTTCGTTTCATACCATCAACTATTATCACGTGTGCTATTCTATACTTCAGGAGCAGAATTGTTAAAGATGCTTTATCGCCATTTGTTTTTGTGTGTTTTTGCTTTTGTGCCACTGATTAACAATCAACCTGTATCATATAAGCTTTATTTCTGTTTAAAAAAAGCGGAACTACCGTTGAGCCAATGAAGCAATAATTGTGTGAAATAACAATAATATCAAATTTTAATGTCAGGAAGGATGTGGAGACAGAATCGTATTCTGGCCTTGCTGCTTTCCACTTGGGGTCTCAGAACTTCATTCTTACACATCACCAGGAAGCACTAGGAAATTGGTTGCCCTTCTGTTTTCCTAAGCTAAGTCCTCCTCAAATAGTGTACGGCAGGAAGAGGCCTGCTATTAGTCCCCTGTCTTCCAATAGAAACTGCAAATTATTGATACCTCCCAGCCTTTGTTCTCAAAGATTCCGTAACTTCCTATATATGGTGTATCCTAGTTGAAGAATAAAGTCTCCATATAAAAGAACAGTTGAATTTGAAGAAGACTCATTACAGCATTCGGATTGTTCAAATGGAAGGGATATGAATAAATAGCTAAAGGCCTGGAGGTGTTCATGGATAAAAAGAAATGTCATCTTCAAAGAAAATAACAGAGAGAAACTTCTAGATTTAGAAAGAAACTTCCAAACTCTGATTCAGTAGTTGANNNAAAGAGTGTAAGGTCACATATGGCTTTTTGGTAGCAGTGTGGGACAAGAGCCAAGTATCTCTAATCTCTGGCTCGTTGGACCTTCCTACAACAGGCGAAGAGATTCAGGCCATGTTGAAATACTACTAATGAAACTGAACAGGACATCCTGGCTGGATGCATTAACAGGACATCCAGACTTACCTGGATGCCTTGTTCTCGGCCGTATGTAATACAGAGCTCTATGTAGAAGAAGAGGAAGATTTGATCATAACCGTAGGTACACCAAACCACCTTGTCCACATTTCTAGATGACTCTGTGAATAAAGAAATAAGGGCTACTTTGGGGTTTCTTGCCAGTATCATTAGCAGATTTCAGCTGATGTTTAGACTCAACATTAATTAGGTGAGTTCTGAAGCTATTTCATGCCTGGGCTTGGGGCAACTGCAGACCTCCAGTTTGCACAAGGAACCTCTGGAGCAGACTTAGAATGAGGTGCCTGATGGTGACATACCTCCTGGCATATCTTACTTCCAGAAAAGCCAAGCTTCCATGTAACTGTTATCTGTTCTAATCTCTCTCAGTCATGGACTTCAATGAAAGTTCTGTTTATGTAAATAGGAAAACATCACATCTGATTTTTATCATATTAAGCTAAAGAGAATTTCCCTCCTCTAATGGTTCTCTCATAGAACTAGGACACTCTTACTATGTTTTAAATGATGGCTGCCTTTGCACTTGAGGAGTAAGGGACAAGGAAGACCAGTGTCGTCGGAATCCAGCGTGCCTCCCCTGTATGAGGGTGGGCCATGATCTGCATCACTCTTGCCGAGCACATCAGGGACAGACATGTTGGGACATCTGTAGTTGTGTGATGTCAAAGAAACGTTTCCTGCAGGCTTTGGCTTGACAAGGTTTGCAGTATTTCCCAGCTTTTCAGAGATATTACAATATTTTCCACGTATAATGGATTTATTTTTTTTATGCTGCCAAAATGCGGTATATAAGAAAGACAACATGGAAAGTTGCCGATGCCTACAGGAGTCTAGTTCCTATATGGTTTGAGGCTCTACACATACAAGTTGGGACCTGAGCTCAATCTGGAGAGCAATTACCACTGACACCTTACATTGCAGAGCTACCAATCTTTATATAAAGTGGGGTGTCTGGACATTCAGACAACAAAGCTGAAGGAATACAAAATAGTGGCTAAGAATGTGGCCTCAGAGACATTGTTGCCAACATGTAACATGAGAATACCCATCCTTTAGATTTGCTGCAAGTATCAAATCCTATAATGCAAGTAGAGTACTACTCTGCTTGCACAGATTGAGTGTTCTGGAAATGTTACCTATAATCAGCATTACTGATGCCAAAACCCTGGACTGGGAGTGGGAACAAGACAGTAATCCAGACCTTGTTTAAATGATTGAGAATATTAAAGTATTTGAAATCACTCGACCAATGGATTTTTTAAAGATTTGGAATAACACAGACTTATGTTTAAATTCTTTTCTTTAAATGGTTCATTTCGCATGGGGTGCCTAGCGTTGTGCTTTGCATATAGTTTTGGTATAATAAATGCTTGTAAAATAAATTAATTTTTAAAGGAATGAATAAATGCATTCTGGTTCGTCACATAGTATGTGAGTTGTTCTTTCACGCCCCAGGCAAAAACTGCAGAGAAATTTCTCTTTTCTTCATTTGCCTGAGCACATATGAGGATTGTAGGGAGATATGAATACGAATCAATGAATATTCTTACTTTTCTGGCCCTCGTTATATAAATGTGTTCATTCCTAGGGGCGATATGTTAGTCATGATGATAATATGTTACTATTGTAGAGTGCCTTACATTTTTTCAAAGTATATTCAAAGGAAATATTTCACTTGGACTTTCTGGGCAAAGGATGTGGGGATCATTGTCATGATTTTATAGAAAACGAAAAACGTTCAGGCAGATTGACTCATCTAAGGTCATACAATTAATAAATGAAAGAGAGAGAACAGTGTCTGCACAAGACTATTTTTCAATACATATTTCTTGGATGGATGGATGGATGGATGGATGGATGGATGGATGGATAGAAGGATGGATGAATTAATGAATCAGTTATATACATTCTATCTACTGCTTTTTTACTACACCAAAACAAAGAGATGAAAGAATTGGATCTTAGTGTGTGTGTCTATTACTATTTTTGTACCTTTTCTATTTATTGCAAAAGTACTTAACATATTTGAAAAACAAGTCAATCTGTGCACGAATAATTATTGACACCTGTGGGGTATTAGGCATCGGCAATACAGATGTAAGAAAAAAGAACCTCCTTAAGGAAATCATATTCTATTTGGGGACTGGAGAGCACAGATAAAAAAGGCTACAATAGAATAAATGTGATCTATTCAGCTGTTGCTAATTTATGGAGAAGATAAAATGGAATAATACGATAGAGACTAGAATATAGCACGTGACAGGGAGGTTAATGTTTTTGCAGGGCTAACTGAGGAGGCTTTTCTTAAGGGGTAAATTAGGAGAAAGCAGTTGCAAAGATGTTGAGACAGAACCTTACTTTTTCTTTCAATATTTTTGTCAATGGCTTCAAGAAGTCTACATTTATATGTTCCTCTCCATATTTTTAAATATTATTAATTATAAGCAGCCTATTATTTTATAAAATCATCATGCTACTTTATTATTACTTATAAGCATTCTCTATTAAATTTTAAAATTGTTGCCAATTCTCAGTACTTTTAAAGCTACTTCAATTTTACAGTGAGATAGTTTATGCATTTATTTTTAAATCTTCTTTTAATCTCTTTCTATCTGTGCCTTAATTGGATTGAATCAAATTTGGGGACCTAAAATTCCCTTTTATCTTTTTAGGAAATTTCATTTGCATCAAAACAGTCTGAAGAGAATATTGGTACCGAATGATTTAAGACAAACTGAAGTAAGAAGATTGTGAGGGCAGGAGAAAATGACCATGCCCTTTTCAGATTTTTAATTGGATACTGATAATTGTTTTTTCCACAAACAATGCTTAGAGGAAATTCATGATTTAAGCAAAGCACAGTTCAAGAGATCTTGTTATGGGGAGAGATAGCGAGACTAGATATAGTAAATCTGAAATAGAACCCCGAGGAGAGTCTTGCAAAGAGCCCTATAACTCTGTAGTTTTTAAAGATTGTTGCAATGAAAATGTGGAAAACAAAACAAACTGTAGCATGACATCAGGTCCTCTCCTGACAAGTATGAAGCATCTCTGTGGGTGCATCATGATGACAGGTCAGGGGACAGAATGGTGGCCTGTTATGTGCTGTGGATTTTTGGCAGGGAAACAACATGCAGACAAGAGAACCATTGATTGTCCAACACATGGATTCAAGGGTGAATTGTAAGAATGCTACTTGCAATTTTCAAACACAGACACAATATAATGTAACCTAAGTTATGTAACCTAAGTAATGTAACTTATGCTGGAATAAATAATTAAACTATAGTATTTCTGTGTTCAGGAGTAAATAAGATAAACACATGTATGTAAAAAAATATCCAAAAATAATTTGAAAAATGAAAAACAGCACGGTGGGGGTGGGGAGGCTGTGGCGACACAGGCATTTATTCACTATATTGCTTAAGAATTTTTTCTTTTTGGGCCGCTGGGTGGCTCAGTCGGTTAAGCTGCTGACTCTTGGTTTCAGCTCAGGTCATGATCTCAAGGTCATAAGATGGAGCCCCACCTTGGGCTCCCTGATCAGGATGGAGTCGGCTTGTGATTCTCTCTCTGCCCCTCCCCCATTCGTGCTCTCTCTCTTTCTAAATGAATAAATAAATTCTTTAAAAAAAAAGAATTTTTCTTTTTTTTTCATTTTCTTTTAATTCTTTTTTAAATCCCAGTGTAGTTAACATACATTGTTGTATTATTTTCAGGCATACAGTACAGTGTTTCAACAATTCTATACATTACTCAGTGCTCATAGTGGTAAATCTCTTAATCCCCTATTTCTTATTCCTTAATCCCCTATTTCTTAATCCCTTAATCACCTATTTCACCCATCCCCCACCCACCTTTCCTCTGGTAACTATCAGTTTGTTCTCTATTGTTAAGAGTCTGTTTCTTGGTTTGTCTCTTTCTCTCTTTCTTTTTCCTTTACTCACTTGTTTTATTAGTTATTTTTCCCACCTGGATTGGTTTCTCTATTATTGTTGTACCAAATTACCACAAATGTAGCAGCTCTTAACAACACCCATCTATCGTCTCACTGTTCCGTACGTCAAAAGTCCTAGGGAGCCCAACTGTGTCTCACAGGCAGAAATCAAGGTAGTAACAGGGCTGGCTCTTTTTGGAGGTTCTAGGGGAAGGCTCTCCATCCACACTCATTCATCTTGTTGGCTGAATTCATTTTCTTATAGCTGTAGGGCAAAAGTCACCATCTTCTTACTGGCTGAGAGCTGGGAGTCACTTCTAGCTTCTAGAGTAAGGCCTCAGTGCCACCCTCTCCATCTTCAACCAGCAATGACCAGTCCTTCTCATGGGTAAGTTGAGTACTTCTCCTGCTTTAAATGCTTCCAACTTCCTCTTTTGCTCCTGGCCAGAGAAAACTGTCTGCTTGTAAAGGGCTCATGTGATTAGATTAGAACCACCTGGAAGATCTCCCCTTTGCCATATAACATAAGATAATCACAGGAATAATATCAGGGGCTGAGGATCATGGGGACCATCTTGATATTCTGCTTACCATACTCCCTATAGTTTCTTACATCCATTGAATTATCAAGTGTTATGAGCTCACACAGTCACACCTTTGCATTGCTACTGCATACTTATTAAGGAAGTAGATTGGTATATTTACCAGGAAGTGTTAGGGCCTACAGAGTACATGTCCCGCCTAGGCAGTAGACCAATGTTAGGTTTACAATAAAAGCCTAAAAATCCAGATTTGGAGAAAAAAGTATCTCTATTTCAACTATACCAATATATTTTTTTAAAAAATCTATGCAGATCAAAACAAACATTTCTGCTGGCTACATCTAACTCTGGGTTATCAGTTTATAATCTAGACTCCGCAAACATTTTTAGCTCTTTTCAAAACAGAGGTTGTGTCTACATATCTCCAGGATCTGGAATTTCTCTGATACCTGTTAGGCCCCCAATTAATGTATATTCAACGAATTAATGGTAACATTGAACTTTAGTTAAAATAGGGTAATAGTGTATGTAATCTGCCTATTTCACAGGAATGTCATAAGAATCAGGTATTTCTCATCTCCTTAGATAACAGTCCTTGCATCTAATTTGTGGCCATAAGAAAGGGTGTATTTTAATACTTAAGAAATAAGATGTGTTCTAGGAACGATGACATTCACAATACGTTAACGAAAATGTTTCCACCATTGAAGCTGAGATTGCTCAAGAAAATAAATCAGGTCTCTGATACTATTTATATCCACATCATTTAGAGCTTGCCCGAAAACATTCATTCTGTGCACGAAGCTATACTTTAAATGTCCACAACCCCCTGAGCTATCCCGTTGGATACTTTACAAATGGGCTCTCACAATACCCAAAGATGAGGTTTGTAAGTACATTAGCAGTCTCTGAGACCCCAATAGTTTCCTGCATGAACCCTCACCAGTGTGATAGTCTTACCTGATAGTATATTTAGCACCAACTTCAGTCTTATCCAAAGTTTAAATGTTGCATGTTTTCAAAAAAATAAAATGGCCCAAATTAGTGGGCAGGTGTTCAGTGAGGAAGGATTGAGAGCATGAATGATGACTTCACTGAATTACTGAGTGACATCTCAGTCAATGACACACATAGAAGGTCCGTCAACAAATCAACATGCAATAGGTTTTGAATTTCTGGGATGACAACCATGCTTCGTTTTTGCAAACCCTCAGAACCTATTTGTTTCCATTGGGGGCGGGGGGATGCATTTCTGAGCTCAGAAGCTATCAACAAAGAAAGTTAGGAGAACTGCCAGTTCTAGGCAGTTGCTACTGTACAAAGATAAATGGCATCCACTAGATTAGCCTGAAGATAAATTCAGACATTTGGAGCTAGAGTGTTGTCCTAATGTCATACTTACTATCAAAATTAAAGGATATAAGTTTAGATAAAGTATTTTTTAAAAAGATCTCTCTCAGGGGTGGGTAGTGCCTGGGTGGCTCAATCAGTTAAGTATCCAACTCCTGATTTTGGCTCAGGTCATGATCTCAGGATCCTGGGGTGGAGCCCTATGTTGGGTTCCATGCTCAGCGGGGAGTCTGCTTGAGGACTCTCTCCCTCTGCCCCTCCCCCCACTCACACACGCTCTCTCTCTCAAATAAATAAATACATCTTAAAAAAAAAGATCTCTCTGGATTCATGATTAGAATATATGGCTACACAGATGTTTCCCAGCAGATAACTAAAAATGTTGTTATTTTCTCTTTAAGATCCACATAGAAAGTTCCAAAGGGCCAAAGCACTGGATTTAGATGGAACATTAGCCATTTTCGGCTGGCAAGTGCCACTTAACTCATTTGAAATTTTAAGTGCTTTTGAAGACAATGACATTCATGAACTGAAAGGAAACCTGGCCTGCTTACAAATTATGAAGAAAGTTTGGGGCGCCTGGGTGGCTCAGTCCTTAAGTGTCTGCCTTCGGCTCAGGGCGTGATCCCAGAGTCCTGGGGCTCCCTGCTCCTCTGGGAGCCTGCTTCTTCCTCTCCCATTCTGCCTGCTTGTGTTCCCTCTCTCGCTGGCTGTCTCTCTCAGTCAAATAAATAAATAAAATCTTTAAAAAACAAACAAAAAAACAAACTTACGAAAAAAGTTAATCTATGATCACAAAACTAAATTTAGTTATCCAACCAGTAATGTCTAGTATCCTAAGCCAATTGGATTGATAGTGTTCTCAGAAAAATACATGAAACAAAATGAGTCATTTTAAGGGAGGTAGATCTTACACCATAAAAGACAGCTGCTGTTTAAATAACTCCAATCGGATTCTTAATGTACCCTATTAGAATTTTGTTTTCTTCCCCTTTTTGAGAGATGTTCTAAGTGAAACATAGTGACCTAAATCTACAATTTGGCTTTCTTTCCACCATGGCATTCTTATGTTCAATTCCCACTATTTTTAGCTTTGTGCAGTTGTTCCAAGAATATACTTTTTTTCTCAGACAGTAATATTTTCTCTATCTTCAAAAAGAAAATTTAGGAAAGGTCAGACAATGCAGACTCTCTAAAAATGTCCTTGGTCTGCTTCTTCTCAGAACCTAAAAACAATTGGGTTTCTTGAGCTCAGTCTCTCCAAAGAACAAAAGCAATAGCAGAGTTTGTTGTTGTAACTGTAACTGGACCAATGGCAAACGATGAAACTTAGAGCCCAAGACCCTCAAACCACTTAGGCGACTACTGGTAAGTAGCCTACCTTCTTTTGTGGTTGGTCCCTTATTGTCACTGATTCTTATAATGAAGACTGGTTTTTATAGCCTACAACACATGAGCCCAAAAGACTTCACTGCTTTTTTCAGGTTTTCTAAAAAAATCAGGAGCTTGGCAGTAGAATCATGTCTGGCCAGCATGTGCCAATCAGGTAGGATATACAGTAACTGCATCTACGTTTTATTGTGGAGATGTGCTATCGCGATATGACAGTAGAATGTGGGGACGTGATATAATGCGATATGTGATACAATGAGTTACAGGTAAATGAGAACAAGTGTTACCTGCAGCATACCTAGACAAGCACGAGGTCAGGAATCAAGTGTAATTCACAGGGATGAAAAGTACTAAAATGAAAACTGGTGATTTCAACTTTCTGGGGAGTTGAGTAGGCATTTGAATAATAGTGGAAAAATAAATGTCTATTCTGTTCCTCTCCACTTACAGAAGCTATTGAAGAGGGGGAAAGGCTGAAATACCAAAGCCTCTGCTATATGATGAGAGGCAGAGTAGACGGTTCTTTGCTGAGTGGCGCATATTAATGAGTCCTTTGGAGCTAAAACTAGTTTCAAAGACTAGTGAATGGTGACAGATTAACTTGAAAGACTTTGTAAACTGATGGGCCAGAAATGGAGGAACAGAGAAAGTGACATAGAGGACACCTTGAGAAGGGGACAGGCTGAGTAACAGGACCAGTGAAGCAGTGAAGGCAGCCTAAAGACATAAGAACAAGGACACACAATAATAATTTTGCGTTGTTTGCTTTCCATCACTGCAAAAACTCACTATGCTGCACCTCAACTTCGGTAAAGTCAGAAGTAAATACAGTGCCTCCAGTCTGGTGAACTCAATCATTTTTAAGAATTAGCTCAAATGTCAGCCCCTCTTTGTGACTTCACCTCACCCACCCTACCCCAGGAAGCCCATCAGAGAAAATAATCTCTTCTTGCTCTGTGTTCTTATAGTGCTTCACACCTAACGTCTAGAACTTGCCTACCTGGATGATATCATATTGCTTTGAAAATATGTCTCATCCATCAGACCATGAGCTCTTTTAAGTCAGGGGTCTTTTCTATTCATCTCTGTAACCCCCAAATCCTAGCACCATTCTGGGCTGGCCCCTGATCACCAGTCAATAAATCTTGATTGAAATAAATCAGTCAAGGCAGCCTTCTAAGGACAAATAAACCTTTTAAAAAGAAAGAAAAGTTAAAAGTAAAAAGTTTCAACAACTTATTGATCAAATAGATAGGGAAATAGATACCAAAATTGGTTGTATTATAGGAGCAATTAGTATGGACACCTAATATTTCTGGGTCATTGTCTGGGACCCATGGCACTTTGTGTATGAGTCTCTTATGGCGTCGATAGGGTTGTATTGCTACTAATTGTTTTCAAGTGTCCCACAGACTGTGGACACCTCATGCCAGGACTGTTCCCGACTCCCACAGCTACACAGTACCTGACGGACATAGTCCGGGTCTAAAAAAAGTTTAAGAAAAGAAGAAAGGACAAGTTGAAAAGAGTGAAGAAAAAAAAAACACAAAGGGTAAAATGTTAAGCGTGTGATATAAAAATAATACAAAAGAATGTTTTGCTGGGTTGGAGGTGTCTAGGCCAACTAAGGCACTCAGACATACAAGAGTTTCCAAGAGGACAGTGATTGAGCCAAAAGAAAATCTGATTCTTCCCGGTCTCCTCCTTGTTCCTCAGGTGCCACATGCGTATCTGACGAACGTCAAAACAGAGAGCTGGACTCCTCGTGCAAAAATGCACTGGCAAGCCATCGGTGACCTTTAAGAAGCCATCACTGAAAATGGGCATTGGAGCAAGAGGTTGGCTGCCTCTCTTCTGCATATGCTGGCTGGCAGAGTGGCAGACACAAAATTATAAGGAGCACCATTTTTGTTTTCAAACTGCCTGCCCAGACCTTTCAGTATTTTCCATAGCTTTACTGCATAAAATAACACCAGCCTTCAGCTTAACACAGGATGTGAAACTCCCGCCATGTCTGGGACCATCCCCCTCCCATGCCGCTGCTCAGCCTCCTGGCCTCTCCCCGCTCACCAGTGTGATCTGCGTCAATTATTTTAACAGCCAGATACCAAGAGCAAATATTGGCCTTCTTCTTCCTGTGACCCCGAGTTTTCCCTTTCTCCAAAGGCACCTGGCACCTCGCCAAAGTCAGAAGGCCTTGCCTAGGTCATACTTACGGGCCCGTGTGGATAATCACAGCTCCTCAGCAGCCCCCAGGCTTCCTTCCTTGCTCAGACGTTTTCGTTCCCTTTGCAAGCATCAGTCCAGCGGGCTGCCGGAAGCTGCCCACCACCGGTGGTCCTCTTTAGAAGACCAGGTGGCAGGCGGTGTCAGACAGCACATGGCAACGCCTGCCCTGACTTGTAAAAACAGAAAATAGAGCTTCTAGAATAATCTTTCTCCTTGGCCTTTCTCAAAGGACCTGCTCACAAATTTACACATTGTTTGCTACCGAATAATTCAAAGAAATGAACAGTTCCTAAGATTCTTCTAATGAAGACACACACACACACACACACACACACATGCACACACACAGGAACCGTGTTTTGTTTATTTCTTAGTTTCTCTTTGTTTTTGGAATGGAAGGAGGAAGTGAGGAAAGACGGTTGTTTTGTTTTTAAGTGTACAGTATACCTGCTTTTAAGACAAAAACATCTTTTTAAAAAAAACTCTCAAAAATCATACTATATTTGAACTTTGAATACAGGTTGCTTTTTCCTAGAAGGTGAGTTTCTAGCACAAGCAGAGGAGGTCAGTGAGAAGTTAAGTGAAACTGCTGTCTAAAGCAATGCTGTGTTAGAATAATCCAGCTTCGGTTATAACAGTCTGTCACCAGCTGATGAGGAGGAATGGCCTCACTGAAGAAGTTTAGACCATGTTCAGAAATGAATCGAATATTATAGATGAAATACTACTGAAAAAATATTTTTTTTTTCATTTTGAACAAATCTGAGGAGTGTAACACCTGTACTTGTCACTGTATTTCCGGCTTTGAATAGAAGGTACTGGATACATGCTTTTGAATAAAAAGCATACTGTATATTACCAGCTGACACACTTCGTTAGCCTTGTCTTTTCCTAGTCATATATCGCATGGCAATAAACTTCGAAATCTCTTCATCTTTGCCCTCTCCTGTTCCTATTTTTTCTTAGAAATTTGCTGTGAATGCGTCTTCAGGGCCATTTGAGCTCTTGGAGTCCATTCCTAATACCTTAAAGTCTAGCTAAGCAGTGGGAAAGGCTTCTTTTCAACAGGCTGGTGTAAAACTACGTTTGCTATACGGGACAGCTCACTTCACTCCACAGCCTCCAACACCCATGTTACACATTGTTAATTAAGGAAGCCACTTTCTCCTGCAGAGTACAGATTAGCCTCAACTTTGCCAAATGTGGAGATCCAGATCGCTAAGGAAGCCTCTATCTTCTTGGACTGATTATGGAACTAAAGGAAGTCAGTCTGGTTCTCTGAAGTCCCTCTATGTCTCACAATTGTGCTCTTTGATCTATCATGATCACTCTGGGAGTTTGTCACGGCCAGTTTGAGAAACGTGGTCAGAAACATGCTTTTCTACAGGTCTGAACTAGAATAAAGTGTTTGACCTCTACAGTTTTATGAGTCAGAGAACTTTCCAGAATACTAACAGTACTGGACAAGCCCTGATCCTGGAGCAGCTAGGGTCACAACAGGACAGTTCTGCCGTCGTAGAAGTAGCACATTCTGTTGCTTTTCTTGATGGGCCAGCCAGAATAAATACGAGCAGGGCTCCCCTCATCTCTGGAGTCGCATTCCAGTGCGTACTGGAGAGGTGCCCCGGACACACGGTGTTTCCTACTGGGAAATGTGCTAAAATTAGCCAGAAGTTCCTCAAGTCCTGGCTGGGGAGATATCACACAGTCAGCAGAGCTCATTTTCCTCCTTCAGCCACAGTTTCTCTTGCTATCTCTGGAGCAAGTTCCTTGGCATTCTGGAGGATTTGTAATTGTCGTGTCTTAAACTTGTAACTCTCTAGTGATGATCAAAAGGTGGGAATTTCAGGGACCAGAGCATTTTACTATACTAATTCCAGGTATGAGCTACATACAGAAAGATTTTTGTGTGTGGCTTTTTCTTCCACAGGCCCATTAAATTACTTAATGGCTCTGATTCCATTTTTCTCACCCATAAAATGGGACCAACCATAGTCTCTTCCTCCTATTATTTTGTGAGCACTAAATCACGTGCATATATTAAACATTTAGCAAAATACCTGGCATATCACATGTTAACAAGGACTTTTACAACTACTCTTCCTACAGCTATTTAATGATACTGAGAATTCTTGCAATTAAAAAAAAAAAAAGTTTCTAATGTTACTGAACCAAGTGTTTCCCAAGCTTATTTGACCATAGATCTCCTTTTTTGGTGACCGTGGACAACACGAGCTAAAGAATTGAACCCTTAAGAGGTGTGCAGTGTCCTATAAGAAGCTCCCAGAGATGTTGTGTCTTATCCCAAAGAGCTTCTCATGCTGTAGCAACATTCACCGAGCTGTCCTTGACATGCGTGGTTCATGTGTGGGGGAGAAGACATTTGAAGAGGGCACGTTAGCAACAAAAGCATGGGCTTCAGAGTCCAGACACAAGAGCATCCCAACAGAGGGTCAAGAGTATGGCCCAAGGGGTGCCTGGGTGGCACAGCGATTAAGCGTCTGCCTTCGGCTCAGGGCGTGATCTCAGCATTATGGGATCAAGCCCCACGTCAGGCTCCTCCGCTATGAGCCTGCTTCTTCCTCTCGCACTCCCCCTGCTGTGTTCCCTCTCTCGCTGGCTGTCTCTATCTCTGTCTAATAAATAAATACAATCTTAAAAAAAAAAAAAAGAGTATGGCTCAAGACTCAGATGGAATTGAGTCTGAATCGTCACTGAGCATTTATTTTTCTTTTGGGGGATGAAAGGGAATTATATCATCCCCCTAAACTTCAGTTTTCTCATCTACAAAATAAGAATGATTGGCACTACTTTGCAGGATTGTTCTCTAGCGTAATAAATGACACACACTTGAGCTTCAAGAAATTATATCTCTTGGTTATTATAATTGTATTATTATTATCTTTGTTATTATTATCCCAGATTCTCTGCCTGACTGGTAGATGATCTTCAGCACAATACACGTTTATGTCTGGAAATTCCTCATGGATGTTGAAGGTTAAATGAGAAAATGGATGTGAAAAGGGTAGCCCAGGGAAAGTGCTCACTATAACGCCTTTCTTCCCCCACCTTGGGCCCCCCTATAATATTGATTGTAGCCCATCTTATGCTGGTCCCCATTGTTTCTTATATTGAGACTTTTTTTTCTTTAAGATTTTATTTATTTGAGAGGGAGCACGCAGACACACGAGAGAGAGAAACAGAGAGAGACCAGGAGCAGGGGCAGAGGGAGAGGAGAAGCAGACTCCCTGCTGAGCAGGAAGCCCCACACTGAGCTTGATCTCAGGACCCTGGGATCATGACCTGAACCGAGGGCAGATGCTTAACTGACTGAGCCACCCAGGCACCCGGAGACTTTTTTTTTTTTTTTACCAGACTGTAAATCCTGAAAAGTATATTATAAATTCTCTCCCTTCAGTCTACCTTTTTCTAAGTACCTAGAATATACCAAACATGTTGAAGATTGTCTGTGGTTCACTGTGTGAAAGAAATAGTGGAATGTCAAGTATTAATCAGACTAGTGTAGGAGAAAGTTTCAATCTAGCTTCTTTCTGGAACCATTCAAATCAAAACCTCAAACAAATACCTTTTCTAGTTTTGTGTTCTAAAGTGAACAGGCACCACCTCTCTGTGGAAAAAAAGCAAACATTAACTCTTGTCATGCTTTGTTCTTCCTGTGCCTTAAATTCAATCACAAAGTCCCCAAGTTGAGGAAGCAAATCCTATAGGTATTTTATTCCGCAGAATCCTATATTCCCAGAATTAGTTTGCTCATTTTCACGTCCTGAATCGCTTCCAGAAAGCTGCCGATGGCTAACCACAGCCCCTAGGGCGTAAGTCAATGTCACTGACTTTCATCTGAGGATTCTGTGTTAAGATAATTACATGAAAAAGGAAACCTCTCACATCTGAAAGTCATGATCTCAAATTTCTACCTTCCATAACTATTTAGGAGGCAAGAATGGACTTTGTGATGGTTAATTGTATGTCAACACGACTGGGCTAAGTGAGGACCAGAGAGTTGGTAAAACATCATTTTGGGGAGTGTCTGGGAGGGTGTCTCCAGAAGAGATTAGCATTTGAATTGCTGACTGAATAAAGCAAACCGTCCTCACTCAGGCAGTAGGCTTCACCCAACTGTTGAGAGCTTAAGCAGGACAAAAAGGTAGAGAAGGGACTCTGTTCTCTCTCTTTGCTTGAGCTGAGAGATTCACCTTCTCCTGCCCTTGAGCGTGGACGCTCCTGGCTCTTAGGCTGGAGGATTCTGTTGGGAATTTCCACCTTCAGCCTCCCTTTCTCAGACCTTTGGACTCAGACTGAATTACCACACCAGCTGCCCCGCTTCTCCAGCTTCCAGATAGACGTTTCTGACTCCAGAACGGTGGCAGCCAGTTCCTACAATAAATTTCCTCTTATCTATGTATTTATCTATCACCTATTTGTCATTTATCTCCTATTGGCTCTGTTCTGCTGGAGAATACCGACAATACAGAGCTCATAGAATGGCCATATATGCAAACAGTCTCATGGTGGCTCACATGGTTAAGTGCCTGCCTTCGGCTCAGGTCATGATCCCAGGGTCCTGGGATCAAGACCTGCCATCGGGCTCCCTGCTCTGCTGGGAGCCTGCTTCTTCCTCTCCCACTCTCCCCTGCTTGTGTTCCCTCTCTCACTGGCTGTCATTCTGTCAAATAAATAAATAAAATCTTAAAAAAAAAGAAAAAAAAGAAAAGATAAAAGTTAATTTACACCGCTTTCATTACTTAACAGGTCCATTTATTTCATGAAAAGAATCATAGCTGAATTCTCACAACAGGTAATGTAATGAGCAGCTTTCTATTCACAACAATTCAATGAAACCAATACAGTTTTATTACGCCAGACACCTGCTAAACATTCAGGTTCTTGAGAGAAATCTAAATTTAGGGGCACTTCTCACAAACGGACATTGGCAATAAATTTGGGATTGTTTTATTGTTTGTTGCTTTCAATTTGAAATGGCTAGAAACGCTTGGATGTGTCATTGTTTTCGACAGGTTCCACCAATGTGTGCAAGACAAGAGACTGGGAAGCACTCTTTGGGTTCAAAACAAGTACTGTACTTTATCACAAATGTCTTTAAAAAGCTGTTTTAAGATGAACTTTCTTATCCCTCTTATGTAATAATAATAGAAAACATTAAACCTATTAGGATTGCATTCGAGATTTCTATGCAGATCCTCAAATGCCCACTTAACCTTTTGACAATATTCAAATCCTTCTTGAACTCCTTTTTTAATTCCTTCCAGAGAATTTACCGCTCTCTTTGCAAAGGTGACAAATCTACCACAAGAGGGCACTGTGCTCCCAATTGGCTCCAAAAGAAGCTAAACTCAAAACAGTGCTCTGTCCTGGCTTACCCCGGAAGGTTCCAGCTGTTGCAAAAAGAACGTTTGCATGTGTCTATTGTATTTGGATGGTGATAAAACAGATGCTATTATGAACCCAATAATTCCAAAGGCAAGAACACAAATATGTAACGAGAAAGACTGGCTTGCCTGCACTTCAAATCATTTTTCATTTGTGCCACAAGATGGCACCCCGTTCCTGCCCATAGCTGTGCTACCAGCACGGACCCAGCGACAATTTCTTTCTTAAAACTTTGGGTTGACAAGTCAACACTGGCATGTTGAAAAAAGAGTATTTCTCATAAATAGAAGTTTTACTAAGAAACTTTGTAACTGTTGCTTTAGCTTTTTTTTTTTTTTTGGTCTACTTATGAAAATGTGTTATTTTTTTGAGAATGTGTTTCTGTTAAAGACGAGCAAAGGACAGAACAATGAAGTGGAGAGCTATTTACTACGTCTGAAGAATTTTCTCCAGTCCCTGAGTAGAGGTTCATTGAATATGGGCAAGGCTGTGTTCCACGTGTCTTTCATTTCTAGTACTACCTTAAAAGTCTGTCCGCAAAACTGACAGAAATCCTTCATTTAAATAATCTGTAACAATTCTCCCATGAGAACGGTGAGGAAGAGAAACCATTTTTTGAGGAAAATGATTTCATTTCTTGGTGTTGCAATTAGGTTTTCAGCTCGAGTTTCTGGATAGTTTTCCAAGTCATAAAGCTTTGTCCTTATTTTGCCTTTTGACTTGCATGGTCAATCGTTAAAGTTCTGAAGCTGAAGGCATTTCTGGGCTGTCTTGCAGCATCTTGAACTGTGGTTTCTCTTTGTAGCATGAGGGTGATGTACTGTCCTCTCTAGGAAGGGCAGCCTGAGTGTGAATAGGTTTATTGGAAATATAGACTGATGTGATGTGATAAGAATATTGATGACTATTTATTTATTTATTTATTTATTTATTTATTACTTTTTTTTTTAGAGAGAGAAGGAGAGAAAGGGGAGAGGGGCAGAGAGAGGGAGCAAGGGACTCTTAGGCAGGCTCCATGCCCAGCACGGAGCCTGACATGAGGCTCTATCTCACAACCCTGAGATCATGACCTGAGCCAAAATCAAGAGTCGAACACTTACCTGACTGAGCCACCCAGGCGCCCCTTGATGAGAATTTTGGAGAAGCTAGTGCTTTGCTTTAATTAACCAACTGTGAGTGTTCCAAGCCCGTCCCCTGAGATTATGCTGCAGTAGGTATGATGTGGAGACTGGGAATGGGAAGCTTTATGTTTATGAAATGTCCCATATGATTCTGACACACATCCAGGTTTTGGAATCACTGACAAGGTAACTATGACAAAAGGTCAAATGAAAGATAATATAAATTTGAGTTGAACTCATTACACTTGCGGACAGAGAAAGTATTCAAGGATCTACAAGACATAGGGACAGACGACTATGAGGATTGAAGAAGTGGGTGACATCTATGATGAGTTCGAATTCCAGGTTAGATGAATGAGAAGACTGTGGGGCCAGTTCACAAAAAGGAAATAGATAAAAACATGGACTTTTGGGAGCAAGATGAGTTCTATTAGGGATATAACATATATATAACATATATAACAACATATATTATACATAAATAATATAATTTTACATATTTTATATATATTTAGTTCTCCACGTTGCTGTATCTAGTCCAATATGTTTGAGGCCAGGAATTATCATGATACAAACAAGAGTGAACCCCAAGAAGGCTGGAACCCTGATGAGCACCAACATTTAAGCCTGGAAATTGCTGAATCACATGAATACATTTTGTAAGGCTTACTCAGCATTTTAAAATTTTAATTTAATTTTAAAAAATTGACACTTTTAGTTGAGGCTTACATTCGTTAATGTGGCCAGAGACCTCTTCATTCCAAATTTTCTTATAATTGGCAAGCATAATGTTTATTTATATTACCTGCTTGGCCACCAGTTATTGAATTTGCCACCTTAAATTCAAGGAGTGGGTAAGGTTTAGGAAAAGATTTTCATCTGGGAAAGAACAAGGAGAGGAGGGATGAAGAAAGAAGGAGGTAGTGATCGTTGCATTAAATGCAACAGGGAAGTTAGATGACATCGGTCTTAGAAGCAACCTGAGTTTTCATCTAAGACTTTGTAAAAGAATGCATTTCTTCAACAAATGTTTATTGAACACTTTCTCTGTAGGCAGTAGTATGTTAGGAGCAATTGAGAAACAATAAACAGGACAGTTGTAACTCTTGTCTTTGTGGAATTTATAGGCCAGAGGACATGGAAAAATACGCAGGGAGTATATAGTAATAATTCCTCTTAAAAAAGGGAGCACATGATGCTATTGGGTAATAGACAAGGAGGGATGTGAGGGATGGAAAGAGTTGAGAAAGACCCTTGGAGGAATAGGCAGCTACAGCTGGCCCTTCTGTTCGGAGGTCTGGCTTCCTGCAGCTTGGATCACTCTGACTTGGACTTTGCTTTCTGGTCCTCTTAGCTCTGCACTCTTTCCTTCTTAGTGTTCCCTTTTAAACTGGGCCCCATGAAATGGATGGAAACTTCCCACGTTCACGGAACCCCACTGACCAGGTAGATAAGCTTTTCTTCTCCTTTGTGGGAAAAATGAAAATTCAGGCCAAAACTCAGTCATTTCAGATATCCACCCGTCATGAGATTTGCTAACTTACATGCTTACCAATTTCATGTCCATTTATCTAGGCTGCTATTTATCACTATCAAAGGAGCCCTGTAGTGTCCCTGAGTTGGGGAGACAAAACTGGGCTTACAAGAAAGCCAAGGATGCTAACATTCATAGGAAGTGTATGAGAGAGGAAAGAGATATACAGAGAGAAAACCCCGGGAATCTGCAGAGGTCCGCATGTAGTATTCAGTTGACTATGAGTCAGCTCATGCTGAAGCCAGGGGAGAAAACATCTGAACTGATTGGAGGGAATAATAGTGCCTGGTGGTTACTCAACACTGAAAGTAATGCTAGTGTCTGTTTTCACCAGCCAGAGTGAAAAAAACTCATAATTAATGGGGCATTGGTTGAAATGCTAAGACAAATCTTGCTTCAGTAGTAAGGAAGAAATTAACCCTGGGCTAAATGTTTCCACCAACAGAATTTAAGAGATCTGGGGATTAAACTGTTTCCAGGTAACTTAAAAGTGTTCCAGAACCAAATTCAAGACTATTTACAGTAATACAAAAATATCCAGCAGCCATTAGAGTAAACTTCAAAGTGTCCACCATTTAATCAAAAATGACTGCAGAAATGGGGCACCTGGGTGGCTCAGCCATTAAGCATCTGCCTGCAGCTCAGGGCCTGATCCCAGGGTCCTGGGATCAAGCCCCATATCAGGCTCCTTGCTCCACTGGGAGCCTGCTTCTTCCTCTTCCACTCCCCCTGCTTGTGTTCCCTCTCTCACGGGTTGTCTCTCTCTGTGTCAAATAAATAAATAAAATCTTTTAAAAAAAAATTACTGCAGAAAAAAGTCCCGTAAAGAAGCAGGAAGATATAGTCCATGGGGGGGGGGGGGGTAAGTCAATAGGTTGGAACTGATCTAGAGATATGAAGGTGATGGGATCAGTAGCAAGGACCCTACAAGAGTTATGACTATATTCCATATATTCAAGAAACTAGAGGAAAGATTGAGCATGTTAAATAAAGAAATGAGAGATATAAAAGATTCACTTCAAATTTCTAGAGATGAAAGCTACATTATCTTTGATGAAGAGTACATTACTGGAAAGACAGTACCGGAAAGACATAGCAATAAAAATTATCCAAAATGAAGCACGGTGAGGAAAAAAAAAAAAAGACTGCTTTGAAACAAAACAGAACAAAAACAAAGCTCCCATCACTGTGGGACAACTTCAGGAAGCCTCATGTACACATCACTGGAGTCCCTAAAGGAGAAGGGTGGGAGACAGAAAACATATTTGAAGAAATAATAGCCAACATTTCTCCAAATGGGATGAACACTATAAATCCCAGATCCGAGAATCTCAACACACCCCAAGCACAAGAAACATGAAGAAAATTACATCAAGGCACACCGAAATCAGAGTGCTCAAAACTACAGTGATCACCAGGAAGCAGGCAGAGAAAAAGACTCACTACGCACAAGAGAATAAAGATGATGATTGTTCATTTTCGTCAGAAATAATGCAAAAGGGCCACAAGTCTGAAGCGCTGGAAAGAAAACGAACAACCTAGAATTCTCAGCAACAATGTCTTTCAAAAAGAAGGTGAAATAAAGGCTTTTGCAGAACTCAACAGCTGAATGAATTTCTTTCTGGCAGCCCCGCAGTGCGGGAGACGTTCAAGGACGTCCGACAAGCAGAAGGTGAAGGATGCCGGGTGGAAAGCTAGAGCCGCACAAAGAAAGGACGATCACTGGAATGCTGATTGCATGGCTGAGATGTTCCTTATCACTGAAATTTCTTAAGGGGCATACACTATTTGAAGGAAAAATAACACCATGTATCACGGGGTTTATAACACACGTAGAGGTAAAGAATATGGACAACAATAGCAAAAAGTTCTGAAGAGGACAAATGGAAGCACACTGTTGAGAAGTCCTTACGCTATATGCAAAGTAATGAGAAATCACTTGAAGGCAGGACGGGAAAAGTTAAAGATGTGCACTCTAAACCCGCCAGCAACCAGTAAAATGCCATAACTAAGAGTCAGAGGCAACCGGCAAGGAAACAAAGTGCAGTTAAAAATAATAATCAATCCAAAATAAGACAGAAAAAGAGAGAAAGTGAACAAAAAAGAGATGGAACAAATAGGAAATAGTAAGATAATAGATTTGAACCCAACCATATCAATAATAATATTGAATGTAAATGGTCTAAAGATTTCAATTAAAACACAGAAATGACCAAGGGCGCCTGGGTGGCTCAGTCAGTTAAGTGCCCCACTCTTGGTTTGGGCTCAGGTCATGATTTCATAGATGAGAGAGAGAGCCCCCCTGATCCCCCGAACCCCTGTCACATACTTCCCCTCTACACTGGGGGTGAAACCTGGTTAGGATTCTCTCCCTGCCCATCCCCACTCTTAAAAAAAAAAAAAATAATTGAAACACAGAAATGACCAGATGGGATAAAATAGCAAGACCCAACTATACACTGCTCAAAAGAAACTCACTTTAAATATAAACATGCAAATCCATTAAAAGTAAAACGATGGAAAAATAAATATCATACTAACACTAACTATTATCAACTAAATATGTGAAAATTATTTGGCTATGAATAATGTCAGTCTCCTGGCTAAATTTATTTATGAGATAAACAATATCTAGGGGGCAGGCCATGGAATATGTGAGAAATTTCTATACCTTCCTCTCTATTTGGTTGTAAACCTTCAACTACTCTAAAAAATAAGGTTTAAAAAAAAAAAACAATATCTACAACTGTTTGGGTATCTTCTGTCAAGCACCCTGTGAAGTGTTTGTCCCGTCAACGTCACCCAAGTGATGTTTCGTAGATGTCATAACTGTCGGAGAGATGAAAACTTTCTTTTGTTAGGGGCTCGTGCCCTTTCAGAGCATCTACTGAAGTCACTGGAGTGTTCCCGGGAGACTGGACCTCACCAGCAGTCTATGTGTGGTTGATAGCCAGACACCCTCGTTATTGTGCCCTGGGGCACGCTGACAGAATTACGTTGGCAATGGTCTTTGACTATGAAAGCTGTTCTACAGAAGCTGAGAAAGTCTGGCTTTTGGGGGGAAAGGTTTTCACGAGAAGTCACATCAGCCGTGGCGGTGAGGCAGAGACCCTGAAAGTGCTCAAACAGAGCAGGGGCTCTCACAGCACCCGCTGAGATGAGTCACCCAGTAACTGGACACAGCCTGAGTGACTCCGACTGAACCCTTCAAGGGCCCTGCAGCTCCCGTCTCCGTGTGACGGCAGCTGGCCCCATGCTGGAGCAGAGCGAACGTTCCAGAGGATGTTTCCCAACATCCTGAAATGAAACGTTCTCCTGACACCCTACACTCCCCCACGGAGGACAGATCCTTATTCTAATATTACTCATTAGTGTGAGTTTTCCAGCCAATACACAGTGAATTGCTTTTGTTATTTAAACAATTTTCATTTATGCTTTTTAATGTTTGACTAGCTTAAGACTCCCGAGAAGCTGAAAGCAGTCTGTAGTACAGATAGTCTGGGTAGCCGTCCTCCAGCTTTCCCGAAGGAGCACATCTGATGGAAACGTGGTGCGTGGTCCGAAGCAGCAAACGGATAGTGGTACAATGCAATTCACTAGACTACAGACAGTGTTGGCATTTCACCAGGATTTTCAGGTGCCTTTTTTGGAGGAGAAGGGTACCTAGACTTGGAAATCTTATCACACATGTATATTTGTGTAACTGTCACAATCAGGAAACAGAACTAGTCCATCACCACAGAGGAACCTCCTCATTTTATCCCTTGAGAGTCAAATCCTCTGTCCAATCCCGATTCCTAGCAATCGCAGGTCTCTCTCCCACCACGATGATTGCGTCTTTTGGAGAATACTATACAAGTAGAATTGCACGTGGTGTGACCGTTTCTAGATTGTCTTGTTCCGTCTGCACAATGACACTGGAAACCATGCAAGTTCTCATATCGAGAGCTCAGTCCTTCTTTCTGCTGAGTGGTTTTTCAGTGGCTGCATGTACCTTGGTCTGTTTCTGCATTCATCCCTTTAAGAACATCTGAGCTGTTTCCAGTTTTTAGTTATATAAATGAAGCTGCTATGAACATTCGTATAAGTTTTTGTGTGAACACAAGGCTTCCTGTCTCTAGTATAAATACCCAGGAGCAGGAAGGCTGAGTTATATGTTCAATGACTGTTTCATTTTAAAAGAAACTGTAAACTTTTTATCAGAACGGATGTACCATTTTACATTCCTACCCGTGATGTGTGAAAAATTGATATATTTTTGCTTCATCTCCTCATTGGCATTTCTCAGTGTTTTATTTTAGCCACTCTAACATATGTACAGTGGCATTTGTCTGACCGCTGTTCATGGTGTTTCTCTTCCATTAGGCAGTCAGTTGTAGAAAGTTCAAAGATTTGTCCTGTTTATGGCCTGAGTGGTGCTCAGTAAATATGTGGTGTCTAGCTGAGAGGAAGCGAAAAAGAAGAAAGCAAAGCAAGGACGAATCTGAAGATGGAAGATAGAAGGTAGAAGGTGGGGTGGGGAGAGAACATGGGAGAAGAGTGAGGAATCTGTGGGGTCACAGTGGCTCAAAGTCCAAGCTACTGTGTCGTCTGCAAGACCAGACTGCGGGATTCTCCAGTCATGAGAATATTTCTGCCTCGGCCTGGACCTATGTTCGTGCAATGGCAGCCACGTCCCTTAAAAACAAATGAGGGCTTCACGGACGGGTCGCCCCTCTGTTCGGTAGGTGTGACCTACAGCCAGGAGGGGAGAAGGAGCACCTCTTTTCCCTTGACCTCCCACCCTAGAACTTTGTTCCGTGTTAGGCGGGTCCATGTCTCCTTACGGGGGACTGAAAGAAAATGCATCTGCTGCCTGCAGGGGACGTAGTCACCTTTGCACTAGACTTTTCCTCTTGTGAAGCCTCTTGTTTTCCTTGCTGTTTTATACTGATGCTGTTTTTGTGGGTGACAGGAGAGAATGCACTAAAGGCAAATTATTTTGACAAATCTTGGGTGTGGCTTATGCCCATACTGTGGCCCCCTAAGAAAATGGGAGAGAAGGTTGTTTAGATTTCTTTCTAGGGCCTGTTACCTCTTAGAGGAGCCCTTATTCATTCTTTCACCTGAATACACCACCTAGCTCATCTCGAATCCTTTGACCCCCCCACATCCCACTGAATTCCTCTCTCTTCAGAAGAAATAATAAGATTTACTGTATTATCTTCCCATTACCAAATACTAATGTTCTATTTTTAGAATTTTAGGCAGAGTTTTTCCATCCATCCCATAAGCCTTTGAATTCACGAAGCTGGATCACACGGATGGTTATCCATTTTGCCTTTTTACAAAGTGAGCCCTGACTGCAAGACATAGCCTTATACTAGTTCTGTTTGCTGTGTTTTTCTACCAAAAACAAGCTCTCTCATGAAAGAACTTTACATGAAAACACTTGATTTATTTAGTCTGACATTACATGCTTTGTATCACGTTTGGTACAAAACACTCTGAATTCAGATTTTTTTTTAGAATTTTAAATAATAAATATATTTAGCTTCTTGGGATTTGGCAACCTACTTTAAAAAAAATTTAAAACATAGTTGGAGATACTTTAAAACTACATATTTCAGAACTATTCAACTAATATTTAGAGTGAAATGACTACAGGCAGTTCACAGTGCTAAACTCAATAGGGGTTACAAAGGGAGGTGATGGTACCTTTTCAGTTAAATCATATTAGACAGTCCAGTGGACAGGGATTTTTAAATAACTATCTTAAGAGGAATTTTAAAAGGTCAATATTTTATTATAGTTTTTTCATTGCACTTGGGTCAAATTTTTTTTTAAAGATTTTATTTATTTTATTTGAGAGAGTGAGACAGCACATGTGCAACCAGGGGGAGGAGAAGAGGGGGAGGGAGAGAGAGAATCTCGAGCGGGCTCCACACTCAGCACAGAGCCCAACGCAGGGCTCGATCTCATGACCCTGAGATGGTGACCTGGGTCAAAACCAAGAGTCAGATGCTTAACTGACTAAGCCATCTAGGTGCCCCAGTACTTGGGTCAACTTTAAATCGATCCTCTGTTCATCATAATGAAGTAAGACAAAGAATTAAAGTCAGTTCTTCATGTCAAAATAAGTACTTAAAGCTACTATGAGCTGGAGGCCAAGCTTGTGTAGCAAAGTCCAAGTAAACATGTTTCTCTGTAGGTGGGCGATACTGACCATAGCCAAAGCTCGCCTCCTCTTCAGGCTCTCCGCTTACTCACCCCACCTTCAGTTCCCCTTTCATTCTGGTAGGGAAAGTGTTCGAGAGTATAATTTATAAATTAGCGTTGAATGGGACCAAATCACATAAAAAATAATATTCTTGTTGGAGATACAGGTATATCTTACTTAAAGAAAGGTCTTTTAAACTATTGATTTAAATAAATTCATCTATAGATAATAACCAAAAATAAATTAAAAGTTCTAAAAATTCACCTATAGACAATAACCAAAAATAAGTTAAAAGTTCTAAAAATATCACTAACACTTAACTATATGCAATGTACATATCGCATATTAGGATAAGATATATATCAGAAGTGAAAAGAAACTATGTCCTACGGCCATCAGGATTGAAGTTATATCCAAAGAGGACACAAAAATAAGAGATTTAAAAAAATCATACCTACAAACTCTGTTTCTGCCTGTTTTTGAGCTCCAGCTTTCTCGTTTACCAGTGTATTTCAAGTCTAGAGCGGAGAGTCTGACTCAAGGGTGAATGACTGATGAAAAGTTAAAATCGTTTAAGGGTTGCATACAGATTCCCTGCAGAGCCCATATGGACAACTACATCTCAATTAAGCAAAGGACAGACTGCAGGAAATCTCTGTTAACTGTAAAAATAGAAGATTTTAGAAGAAGGAAAGAGAACGTTTCTCTAACTAATTAGCAATCACGAAAGCGACTGAAGAAAACTGGCAGCCTAAGATGTTGGCTCAGTAAACCATATTTGCCCAGCTCTCCAAGAGCAATGCCCGTATACCGTTCCTGGCTAGAGACTGAAATTGTCCAAATTAACTCCAGACACTGCGGTTTTATAATCTGGGGACCATGGAGTTTTAAAGAACAGAGTACTTCAAATCACTACTGATTGGTGTGTGGAAAGCAACGCCATTCTTGCAAATCCACTCTGCCATCTGAGTGATGGGATCTATGACTCTAGCAAGATTAACAAATGACTTCAAGCCTTGGAGAATTTCCTCAGCTGTCCTGGGAAATCCTTTACAGGGAGCCAGTGACAGAGATGCAAAGAGTTCTGGGGGGAAAATTCCTCCACTGCTTCTTGTTTGCAAAGTGCGGTCTCACCCACTGCTCATGATTCTGCTGATGAGCTTCAAGCTGTTAGGAGAGGATATTTTTTAAACATAAAGAACGAATGGACTAAATAATAAAGAGACTGGGAAGCAATGATTAAGTGGGGAGCAGAATTAAAAGGGGAAATTAAATTAGAAAACAAAAAAGTGAGGGGCGCCTGGGTGGCACAGCGGTTAAGCATCTGCCTTCGGCTCAGGGCATGATCCTGGCGTTCTGGGATCGAGCCCCACATCAGGCTCCTCCGCTGTGAGCCTGCTTCTTCCTCTCCCACTCCCCTGCTTGTGTTCCCTCTCTCGCTGGCTGTCTCTATCTCTGTCAAATAAATAAATAAAATCTTTAAAAAAAAAAAAAAAGAAAGAAAAGAAAACAAAAAAGTGAGAAATAAGAGAACAGAAAGTTAAAGATCTAAACAATTTCAAAATGGAAGGTGAAGTATGAAACGCAAGCTATAGTGAAGCGATAAATTGGAAATTTTATTTTATTTTTAAAGATTTTATTTATTCATTTTAAAGACAGAGAGTGTGTGAATGAGAGGAGGGGCAGAGGGGGAGGCAGAGGGAGAGAAAATCAAGCAGACTCCCTACTGGGGCGCGGAGCCCAGTCTCATGATCCTGACATCATGACCTGAGTTGAAACCAAGAGTCCGAGGCTCAACAGACTGAGCCACCAGGCACCCCCAAACTGGAAATGTTAAAAGGAGGCTGAGAATCTTCTCTGTAAAAGGCTAAGAGACCTAAGATTGACATCGGAGCTAAACCCTCAGATACAGAAAGTTTAAACTTCGGGTAATTGAATTTAGAATTAATGCCAATAAAGGTAATAGGGAAGGAAGTAGAGTTGGTATAAAAGGTCAGGGCAGGTTCTGAGAGGTGAGCGAGATTTGCAGCCAGATAACGCAGCATGCCCTCTAGTGGCGAATAGGGAGAAATACTTCCCTTGTAATACAGATCCCTCTCCCACCCCACTCTCTTTCATTTCCCGTATCTTTCCTTATTTTTGCTTAACAGAGTATCATTATATTTAGTAGGACTATTTGGAAAAGCCTGTTTTTCCAAACATATACTAATAAGAGAAGACAACTTATGGAATAATTTCTCAAGGTGAGGTGAAGTTACCCTCATCAAATACAGAAGAAAAAAGCTCATGAAGCAATAAAAAATAGCAGAATTTAAAGCTGTTCACATACAAAACTCATCATATAAAAGACAAGAAAGGTGGATTGGCTCATTTTAACTCTGAACTAACATTCATTTCAGTGAGAACTCATTATTTCCAAGAGGAGGGGGGAAAAAAGCAAAATACGATGTGTTTCCTCTTCAGAAACGGAAAACGTAACAAGTAGTCAGTCAGTCATTAGCCTTTTTGAGGGTGTGATTGTCAAATTCACCCAAATCTAATATTCATTTGATTATGTATCATTTGCTCAGCAAAAGTGGTTCGGTGAAAGTCAAATTTTAGTCGATTATATCTGAAAGTTAGGAGAGAAAAATCTGCATTATTGTCAGATGGTGTGCACCCCAGTGTGAGATCTTGCAAAGAAAGGAAGAAAAGTTCCATTGACGGCGCCGTGTGCAGGGTGCTCTCTCTCCATCGCCACTTTTAGTCCACGAGCCACTTTACAAGGTCAGAAATTAGTATCCCCACTTTACTGGAGGGAAAACAGAAGTTTAGTAAGTCCAAGTAATCTGGATCTATTTCATACACATGTAGTTGGTGAAGTGATCGAAACAGGTCTCCCACGATTACTGAGGCATAAAATGCTGTCTCCTTAGCTTTTCTGAATGTAACTATTCACTTATAAGAGCAGTTTTAAGCATTAAATACTGTGAAAACACTTTGCAAATTCCAAAGCATTAGATAAATGTATGGCATTATTTTGCTTGTGAATATTTAATGGGGCTGCTTAAAAATATTAACGAGGAAACTGGTTCAGTTCAGGCTTGTGTCCTACATTTGTAGATTATTCCCCACACTTTCAAAAAAAAATTTTTTTTTTTTTTTTTGTATTACATCAGTTCCACACCATTAGTCTCTGCCTAGAGGTTGTAAACTTTCTAAAGACATACAGCCTTATTGGTCAACATTTCTCAAATACTTTATTCATGTCATGTAATTCATTTTAGTATATTCTTTTTTAATACTCCCTTTTAAATTCCTTTTTAAAATTCTCTCTGTATATTATACTACCTCTAGATTAATTTAAAAATAAAAATAGTGTGTGTTTGTTGGCAAAATCGAACAGGAAGTGAGGAAGAGACTAGTGAACGTAAGTGGAAGGCCTATGTCTGTTGGGCTATGTTTTATAGTTGCCCACGAACAGTTTGGAATCTTCCAAAGACTTGTTACAGAAACCTGGCCAAGCTGTGCAGGAAAGCAGTGTGCCTCAAAGCTTGTTTCTTGGGGAATGCTACTCCACCATAACACGGTACACTGGGAAATGTTGCATAGAACATCACTTCTTTTGGACTTTCAAATGTGTACTTATATTTTAAAGACTCTGAGAAGTTCTGTAGTAAAGCCTGTCTAACTTTGAAACAGTTTTCCATGACTTTTCATATTTTCCATGGAACACAGCTCTGGCCGGTGGAGTATGGGATGCTGCCATCCGTCTATTCAATGCTCTGTGTTCTGCTCATGACCTGTCAGTTTGACTATGCTGGATTTGGAGACACCTGTCAACCAAGCTTTTGCCGGGCTACGATGATCAAACTAAGCTATAAACTAGATTCATGGTCCAAGTTTACAGAAAAGTGAATGAATAAGCTTTTCACGAAGCTCAATTTATCCAATTTGAAGGACTAACATTTATTCTTAATCCTTCCACTATTTATTTATTTATTTATTTATTTATTTATTTATTTTTAAAGATTTTATTTATTTATTTATTTGACAGAGAGAGACAGCCAGTGAGAGAGGGAGCACAAGCAGGGGGAGTGGGAGAGGAAGAAGCAGGCTCCCAGCAGAGGAGCCTGATGTGGGGCCCGATCCCAGAATGCCCGGGATCATGCCCTGAGCCAAAGGCAGACGCTTAACGACTGCGCCACCCAGGCGCCCCCCTTCCACTTTTTAAAGTGAAATGTTGGTGATAGATTTCAGGTGTCTCAGCCATGAGCTTCTTCACAAGACTAATTCTCCGTCATGGCAGAGATAATAGCTGTTTTTGCTCACAATTCTAAGGCCAACACTCCAGTGCACAGACTGGCTCCAAGGAGGATTCCAGTAAAATTTGTGAAATAAATAGTAGTTATCTTGGGGACCTGAATCACCTTAAGAAGGAAAGTAACTTACTAAATGAATCATATGCATTGAACTATTATGTAAGCATGAAATAAACCTTTTTTGTGTTAAACCACTCGTATTTTGGTATTTGTTGCAGAAGCTAGTGCAGGCTCACATCAGTGTATGGATTCACACAAATGTCCTTTCAGAGGCATATCCTAGAAGCAGATGTACCAAAAGGTTTAAAATGGTCTTCTCTAGGTAATAGGATTAATGGATTTTGTTATTTATTTTTTCAAAGTTATCATATTTTCTAGATTCCCTTCAGTGAATAGGCGTTACTACACATTAGGTTTATATAGGTATCTAATCAAGGGAAAAACACAAATGAAATATATGTATATGTGTATATATATATATATATATATACACATTCAAATATATATACACATTCAAATATATATACACATTCAAATATATATATACATTCAAATATATATATATACATTCAAATATATATATACATTCAAATATATATATATTTAAATGATTCCAAACTCCAAGACCTCTTGTTATTTTGTTTTTGGGATCCTTCTCCTCTCCCTGGATTCTTGAAGCCCCTTGCTTGCTCTGGACCTCCAAACTGGGCATATGCCCATCTTTAGTCAGAACTGACAAACTGAAAAATAATCTTCCAGAGGCATATGAGGAATAATCACAAGCCAGCTTCCTTTTTTGCCTCTCCAAAACGGCGGGCTACTGCCTAGGGGAGAAAGACCACTTGGATTATCGTACTCTGAGTGGATCTTCATTATTTCATTCACATTTGTAGCTTTTTATTCTGAAATAATTTCAAACTTAAAAAGAATAGATTTTTAAAAACCTTTCACCCAGAGTCCTCTAGTGTTATCATTTTGCCATATCCATATTTAAATTATCATTCTTTCTCTGTAGGTGGATGATGGATGATAGATAGATAGATGACAGATAGATAGATAGATAGATACAGTTAGATGGATAGAGAGATAGGTTGATAGAATTCTGAACCATCTGAAAATAATTTAAACAAAAAGTTGAAGACATCTGGCAATATTCATCAAAATTCAATTTATAATTATCAATTCAAAATTCTTGAAAAATATAATTATTAAGACTTTAATTTCACTTATAGTAATTTATTGTAAGGTAATATTTATAATCACAACAATGTTTATCGTACTGGAAATGGCTTATGTATCCAACAATAAGTTCAGGTGAGCAAATTGTGCAGTTACGTACAGTGCAGTTACGTACGGTGCAGTTACGTACGGTGCAGTTACGTACGGTGCAGTTACGCCCGGTGCAGTTACGTACGGCGCAGTTACGTACGGCGCAGTTACGTACGGTGCAGTTACAGCGCTTCCCTACGTCCATCTGTTTGCCACACATCATTGGCCGCCACAGCCATTAAGATGAAGTTCAAAGCTCTGAATAGGTTTGCCTCTGTGGACTGCACCTCTCTTCTCATTACTAGGACTCTCTTGATCCTTCCTGAGACTCCTTCGGAGAAAGCGATCATCTTCAAGATACCCTCAACCTCACCTGGCTTTGATGAATATTGGCTTCATCACATATGTTTTCCCCACCTTTCCTGAATTAAGGATCAAAGCAGGGACCATTAGACACGCAGACTGTGTCCTCCCTTGTCTCAGACAATCCTGCTAGCCTAGGAAACAGGTCATGCAACGTGACCAAGGGCAGGGTAAAAAGCCTGGACTATTCAGGAAGGTCTGCTCACTGTAAGAGCAAACTAACTTAGAATATAATCAGAATCCTACCAAATTTTCAACAGATAACCTATCCTAATTTCAAATAAAGAGTCAATGCCTCAAAATTATACATTCATGAGAATTCCTAAGAGAAGAATGCCAGCTTTATTCTTAGTAACATCCACTGGAAAAGTAGATTCCCTGAATCTACCATTGCAAACTTCCAAAAGCCATGTATCCCTTTCTAGCCTGTATATTCACCTTCCTCACTAAGAACAATGAAAACAAATATACTATTACATAATTTCCAAAGGAAATCACTTTACTTTGACATCTCAAATTCAGACATCCTGAAGTAAAAATAAACATGAAATTTCAAATAGGGAGTGTTTGGGATTATCGTGTTTCTTATACAAATATTTGGATGGAAAATCATAGAATTCGATACAGCACTTATGAAATAAAAACAAGTAAAGTTAACTATGAAATATGCCCCATAAATATTACAAACATTTCATTAAGTGGATAAATTCTGAGAACCAAGAAGGAAACACTCCAAAATACAATATTTATTTAAAAGACAATATAGTTTGTGTTGAAGACATTGCAGGAGAGAAAGGGCTTACAAATGGAATACAAAAATGCAACATTCTCAATCCGTTTGACGGGACACATCAATACCGAATCTCTTGCGTCCCTCAAGGAGTGTACAAGATACCACACAAACATTTAATTTTATTTAGTTTATTATTATAACCCAACAGACTTAGCTTAAGAAATGAGGAAAGGACACACAGCGAGAGTTGGCTAAACTACACAAAGGGAACCTAAAAAGTGACAAGATTTTCCATTGGTGATGATTTTACTAAGGGAAGTTAGTTCATTAACTAATATAAAAATAAATCTACCATAGCAACTGTGACTCAAATTGAGCCAGGATGCCACACACGTGACACCCAACTCAGTCAGTGAGGTGCAGCAAGGACCTCACACCTTCCTAGGCTGGCTCGTACCACCTGGCCTTTGACCCTGAACCTCATGAAGGACCCCTCACAGTGCAGGGTTTGCAGCCAGCTACATATTCTCCTCAGCCTACAATCCATTATGCACCATTTCTGTGTTTCCCTTAGCTTTTTTCTTTTTAGAAAGTGACAGAGCTCAGGGAAAACACTCACTTGGCCAGCACTGAGTAGGGAAGGAAAAAGAGAATACTTCGCGATGGGCTTGGGGTAGTTTGGGAGTACCAGTAGACTCAGAGAAACAGGGAAGCTAGAATGGGCATCGCTGAAAAGCACTGAGGTAAGGGGCCCATCAGTTTTTCACAGAAAAGGGCAGAGCTTGAATGAACACTACAGGACAGAAAGGACCATTGTCACACTGGGGAAGTCACACTCAAAGAACAATAAAGAGGAAGAAACGTGGAACAGAGAGTACTTTCTTTTACATTTTTAAGATGAAAGCATTTTAAGAAAGGAATCTGGAAGCCAAATCACCAATTAAAAAGTGAAATAACAATAATGAGTCTTTCAATAAAATGAAACATGGAAGGAAATAAAGAACTCTTTTACTTCCACTTGACTTTGTCCAAATTGTTAAAAGAGGTTGTGTTAAGTCAGTCCAGTTCTGTGTATCGGCGATGGATACATGTTATCAGACGTATCAGAGCAAAAGAAGAGAACCCAATGGACATTCTCAGGTAGACAGGGAAGGATGCACGTGGGGTGGAAGGGAGTGTGTGAGCCGACGATCTCCACAGCCTCACGCGCACTCTTCCTGCCCACAGCGTCTTCAACCTGACACGTTCGGGTCACAGGAAGCATCGTCCCCAGGCACCGAATGACAACCACGGGCGTGTGCTGGGCAGCATGCTGCCGAGAACCAGGCAGCCCACGAGCAGCTCAAGGGAGCGACTTCTGTGCAGAGAAGAGGAAGAAGAGGCTCCACACACCAAAGGCTCTGCTTTGTACGGTCTTTCCACGTGGGGAGGTAACGCTGTCATCCCTTGAATCTGAAAACCAAAGATTGTGATTGAAGAGAAGGTCTTGCTCAGCTCCCCCACTTGGGCTGGGTAAAAAGGGGGTGGGTGGGAGGGGCGTGCCTGCTGAAGGAGTCAACTGTCAGGGGAGTCGGAGCCTTAGGGATTCGGAGGGAGGTGGAGAAGAGAGCCACGGGGGCCTTTGGGAAGAAGAGATAGACATTTGACTCTGTTGCTTTTTGAAGCGCTCATCCCACCTATTCCTGCTTCATTCTGACCTTAGTTGATCAGTCCATCTCCCCCTTCTCGGGGGGCAGAATCGGGAGTTTGTGGTCAACCCGAGCAGTTATTGAACAAATGAGTGATCAGACATCAGCAAAAGACAACTGAAACATTGGGTTTGTGGCTATTTGTTCCCTAGATTTTGCCTGCTGGGGATTAGGTAGAATGTGACATCGGGTTTGTCCGAAGAGGAAAACAACGTAGGGCTTACCGACCACTCTGCACTGTCAGTCTTGGAGCATCTCACGTTCACGGGCAAGCTAAGGACAAGCTTGTTGAAGGAAAGACCTTCCTTTTTAGCCCATTTAAACTTATTCATTGCATCCATGAAAGAAAGGTTTTTATACTGCTTGGGGCTTTTGATAATGAAGGGCCAGGTCCTGAGTTTAAAATAATCACAATTAGTCATATTCAGAACAAAAGCATTACATTCGCCATTACTTTCCAACATTCTAAAATAGACCTCATACTTGTCCATTTTTACACACGTAGAAAACCGAATGCAAAGGATTGATTGAGTCACCAGCAATTGCCTGAAGAAATACATATACCGAGTAAGGAGTCTTTTGAAAAAACTCCTTATTTTAGTAGCAGATGGGTACTACTCTCGACAAATAATTTGGACTCAGAAAGCTTCCCCCAGCCTCACAATTCCTCGCTAATTTTTTTGGCTCTCCTTAACGCTATAGCTGGTACGCGTTCAGCTCTGCGGAATTGAACGCTAATGCTGTAATGAAGAAATGTGTTACTGTAAGACATGGAAATTTCAGTTCCATAGAGTTGAAAAGCCTGACCTCTGCTGGCTGGCCTGTTCTGACTTGCCTAAGTGATAATAAATTTAAAAAATCTGAAACTGAACCAGTATTTTTCAATTTTACTGAGAAAAAAAAAATCTGTGGAAGATATACTCTTGCTTCCACTTGCTGCTCTAAAGAAACACATTAATGTCCACGAAAGAAAGAAGAAATCACAGAAGAATGACACAATCTGCTTGAAAAGATACTCCTCAAGTGATGTTTTTCATTAAATGTAAGTTTTATATTATTGATTCCTGAAAAAAGGAAAAGTGTAAGTAAGTGTTGGCAGACCACAAAGTTTTACATGAACTAAACCGTGGGTCTTCCCGGAGATTATCATGGGTAACCAGCAGGACTTTGTCTCCCATAACATCTCAAGAAGATATTCCAGGGGTTCCAGTAATTACCAACTATTTAACCCCCAATTGAGGAATTTACACTTTTAATATTTGATATTCACAATTTCCCTTTAAAAAACATTTATTCATTTATTTGAGAGAGAGCACTTGAGTAAGCAGGGGTGGGGCGGGGGTGGGAGCGGGGAAGAGGGACAAGCAGACTCCTCACTGAATGGGGAGCCAAACACAGGGCTCAAATCCACAACCCTGAGATCATGACCTAAGCCGAAACCAAGAGTCCACAGCTCAACTGACCGAACCACCCAGAGGCCCCTACACTGTCCTATTAAATACATGGAAAGCTACAACTAGGTTTTATTAAAAATAAAATAGTTTTAAAATCAAACATTAAAAATAAAATTTGCTTTTCAAAGACATAAGGTGTCCATCTTAAAAAAAAAAGAAAATCAATTTCATAACCAGTGAGAAATGCTAGAAGGAAATCATCAGCCTGTAATCCCATGAAACACCACAAGGTGGCATCAAAATCTGCACTAAAGCGTTCAGTGGGACTAAATTGGCCGCGTTTTCCCCAGCCTTGCCCGTGAAAGTGAGTAGCGTATTGCACACAGATGAAATCTTTAAAAAGTTTTGCTGCTAGAATAAATCAGTAAGCTAGTATTTTCTTTTTGAGATTTCACACTATAAAGTAACAGAAGCGGTATAACCACACTTGATAATTTACGATAAGTGCATGGAGAAGGATGTAGAAAAGGTTCACATGTTCTGAGACAGCATGACCGGGGCGGTGACTGGGCACGTGGTCCTGAGCCTCTCTCAGATGGCAGCTTGACTCATATTATTGTCTCCTCTGCATTCCTGCTGACTTTGTTCAGGACTCTAGCTATAATGACGTCACACCAACAAGCCTCCTACCCCTTCCAGCCTATCCTATACCACACTTCCGGATTACCTGTGAGGAAAGGTAAGGAAGAGATAGAAAGAGGAGAAATCCTGAAAAAGTAAATATTTATCCTAAGTATTTTTCCTTAAAAGACTAAGCTTTAAACCAGAAACAGATAACCTTGAAGTAGCAAGTTCTGCTCTCATGGGGGCTCTTGGGAGTTGGTTAGGAATATTGGGAATGGTTTAGAAATTAAAACAATTTCATTTCTCTGTATATCTGAGCAGTGTGTAAATGTCTACCTAGATGCATATATAAACAAGAGGGTATTATTTACGTATCACTGTAGTTGGTAAAAACAAATTACATTAACATTATGATTTAATATTGGTGAGCAATTTTCCTTTGTAAATTTAATCTAACTGACAAGTTGATTACATATATATATATGTAAATGAAATGAACTTAGACTACCCAAAATAATTTGGGGAAAAGAAACAAATGACAAAGTGTTGGGACTTACACAGTCTTATTTCAAGACTTACTATAAAACTATGATAACAGCGTGTGATATTAGAGTAAGGCTAAACATGAACATCAGTGAAACAGAATTCAGAGTCCAGAAATGTATATGACCCAGCAATTTTCCACAAACATTCCGGGGTAACTCAATGGGAAAAAGGTTTTTTTTCATCGAATGGTTCTTGAATAACTTGATATCCATATGAAAAACTGTCAACCTCAGTATTTAGCTCACAACACACATAAAAATTTACTCAACATCGATCATCAATCTAACCGTAAAAGCTGAAAACTATAAACTTTTTAGGGGAAAGAAAAAACAAGAAAATATCTTCATAACCTTGGGTAGGCAAAGACTTCCTATACAGGATATCCAAAGCACAAAATAAATTTTAAAAAATAATAAAATGGGCTTAGAAAAAATACCGTTAAAAAACGAAAATGAAAATCTCCACAGACCAGGAGAAATTCATGGTAAAAATATATCTGACAAAAAGCATAAGTATAAAGAACTCTTTAAAAATATAAAGAACTCTTACAACTCAATAATAAGAAAACAAGTAACCCAATGAAACAATGGACAAAAATTGGAACAATTAAAAAGGAACATATATAAATGACCAATAAGCATGTGAAAAGAGGGTCAACATTGTTAATCATAAGAGAAATGGAAAATAAAATCACAATAAGATACCATGACATCTGCTTAAAATAAATAAAATTTAGGAGTTCTTATACATTACTGGCAAGAATGTAAAAAGAAACATCATTTTGGAGAGTATTTTGAGAGTCTTATGAGGTAAACAAATCAGTGATTCCAGCACTCCGTGCTAGCCCAGAAAATGGAAAACAGGTCTATTCAGAGACGAATACAATACTGTTCATAGCAGCCTTCTTTGTAATAGCCAGAGACTGGACACAATCCAAATGTCCTTCAACTGGTGAATCAACAGCTGGATTTCGGTGTATCCACACGAGGGAATACTACTCAGTAATAAACAGGAGTGGGTTGCTGATACACGCACCAGCATAGACAAATGTCAAAAACATTGAGTCCAAGAAGCCAGGCACAAAAGAGTACATACTATCGGATCCCTAGAAAAGATTAAACTAATGTATGATAGACGCCAGATTTGCAGTTTCCCGAGGCTTCGTGCGGGAGGTGGGACTGTCTCCAGAGAACAGAAGAGAGCTTGGGGAGTGATGAAAACATTCTATATCTTGTCCGTGTTGGGGTTAACGAGGGTATGCACATCTGCGAATGGGTGCATTTTGTCATAGGTAAGTTCTACCTCAAGCACTTTGACTTTAAAATAAAATAGTAAAACAGAAATAAAAACATACCAGCAAGCCGATGAAAAAAAAGACGACACCATGTCATG
Source organism: Ursus maritimus (assembly GCF_017311325.1). Classification (NCBI taxonomy): domain Eukaryota; kingdom Metazoa; phylum Chordata; class Mammalia; order Carnivora; family Ursidae; genus Ursus; species Ursus maritimus. The sequence goes on from NW_024423675.1 coordinate 39,719,167, forward strand.
CGCTTGATAATCTAATTGTTAAAGTGGAAAGCCAGGAACTCTGACCTAACAAGTTATAACTCCTAATCCTTTGGACACTCCAAGAGTAGAGGAACGTTGGGAAGCCCGCAGTAAAGTTGTCTCCCTGATAGAAGAGAAGCTTCTGGGCCACCACGGACTTGACCGCATGATGTAAGGCCTCGGACATTCCTCTATGGAAAGGGATTCAACCCCGGCCAGTTAGAAAACTTCTTCAGGGGGGCACCTGCCTGGCTCGGTCAGTGGAGCGTGTGACTCTTGATCTCCGGGTTGTGAGTTTGAGCCCCATGTTGGGTGTAGAGATTACTTAAAAACAAAAGCTTTAAAAGGGCACCTGGGTGACGCAGTCAGCTGAGTGTCTGACTCTTGGTTTTAGCTCTAGTCATGATCTCAGGGTCGTGAAATCAAGCCCCACGTCAGGCTCTGTGCTCAGTGCAGAGTCTGCTTAAGACTCTCTCTGTCTCTCTCCCACTGCCGCTACCCCCCCACCCACTCTCTAAGATGAATAAATCCTTTTTAAAAATTAAAAAGAAAGAAAGAAAGAAAACTTCATCAGAAGATTTTCTTAATAACATCTGAGGAAGGAATAACCCATCCACTGTAATCCAGAGTATACAGTCCCACCTCTATACCTCTATCCCCACAGCCCTTTCCCCTCAAAATATGGTAAAGTGTGTACATAAAATATGTCAGCCAAACCTCAAACTGTGGTGTGCAGAGACAGAGGGCTACTGTCAGGTTTGCTTAGAAGGTAGACAAGAATTCACCCACGTTTTATCAGAGCAAAGAGACATTTTAGACAGAATTAGCTCAGCACAAGCAAGAACTGACATAACAAGCCTGCAAACATAGGGAAAGAAGAAATTATTTCATGAAAAAAGGCAGGAAAAGCTGACTCTAGAAGAAAATACAAACCAATTATGTGGGAGAGAATTCCCACAAGTATTTCATGTACTAAGTCTATGTAATAAGAGCATGAATTTAATTAAACAAGAGCTCATGTACAGGAATTTAAAACAGCAGAATGAGATGAAAAGGGAGATAGCAGACCAATGGAAATAAATTTAGGATAAAACAAATTTAGCACCAAGTAAATTAGAAAAAGCGAGAAGCAGAAGAACCCTTCCAAAAAATTTTAAGAGAAAGCACTTGTGAAAAATTCCAAATAGATTAGAAGACACTTTGTAGATATAATATAAGAAAATTTCCTTGAAATGAAAAAAAAAATAAGTGAATATATGTAATGAAAGAGCATGTTGTGTTTCAGGAAAATTTACTACAGATGTTCGACACTGAAATATGGTCAGTTTAACTTACGAATTCTACAGGTAAGACGAAAAATATTACCATTCATCCAAGGAGAGCTCCCAAGGGGAAAAATGGTATGGCCCCAAAATATTACATCCAGCCAAATGCTGTCCAGATATAAATGCAGAAATTCTCAAATATTATAAAAAAAAAAAACCAACACAAAAACGCAGGGCATAAGCACTTGGAAACCCTTCTTAATGAACCAACTTGGAAATAACATTCTGATGAATCAAATGAAAAAGCTCAGAAATGTAGAAATCCTATAAAATTAGGGATTATCACTGAATCTATTAAACCCTTAAAGTTGCATTAAATATTGTGGGAATTTGATTTGAGAAATAAATGGGAAAATTTAAAGTCTTGAAAATCCAAAAATGATAACCTCAGTAATAAATATTTGGAGGCATGGAAAAGGGCTGTGGGGGAAAATGTGAAATTATGAATGTCCTCATCTTTTATGATCTGAAGTCAAAACATGTAGTGAGACACGTATGTGCAACATTTTCAAGTCTTTTACAATCTGTGTTCTCAACGTTAGAGACCCTTTTATGAAATACTACCTCTTGCAGCTAAAAACAAGAGCAGCAACCATGTTTATCTGAAGTTCAACGAACGTTCAGGTTGAGCTTCATGTTTTTATATAAATCTTTTAAAGATTTATTTATTTATTTGACAGAGAGAGAGAAAGAGAGAGCACAAGCAGAGGGAGCCGGGGAGGGAGAAGCTGGGACCCCGAAGCGGGACTCGATTCCAGGACCCTGGGATCATGACCTGAGCCAAAGGCAGATGCTTAAGCAACTGCGCCACCCAGATGCCCCGTGTTTTTATAGAAACTAAACAAAATGAAGATTTAATGTGTTATTTGAAACAGTGCACAAATTATCACCTTTATAACAGCAATCTATTCATCTTTATTGCAACATCCCCACAGAAAGACGTCTGTAATAACATTCAATTAATGTTAGCATTGTTTATTTCTAACAGAATTGGAGGTGATGGCTTGTGCCTTCTTTTTGAAACATTTTTCTCCACATTCCTTAAAGCCTTTGTAACAAGCATGGGGGATTTTTACACCTTAGAAACATAAAGGGATTTTTCTTACAAAGGAAAAATACACACACGTCCCTTGATTCTTTTTTAGCGACTGAACAAATTACATCGAACTTTCCATCACATCGGCCTCACTGGAGCTATGTAGACAAGGTCGACGTGTGGTACAGCAGAGAACACAGAATTGATCTAAAGGGTGATCTCGTCTGTTATCTGACCTTCGTGAGTCTTTCTGTTTTTCCTTAAGCCTTGCCAGATCTGTAGGAGGCAGGGGGAAATCACAACCCCTGGAACAGACAGATCCTGAGACAGGATGTAGTTGTCTCTACTTTTCTACCAGCTCTTCATCCAATCCTAGGATTGTTACAGAATGTTTAAAATAAGACAGTGCACCTAACTAATCATCACATTAAAGGCATGGACTAGGAGCGTAGGGGTTATATGTTATAGGATGGTCCTCTTGAGTAGGAGATCCTGAAACCAAATTCGCAATATTCTCTTCGGTAAAACAGAAAAAAAAAAAAAAAATCACCCTAGCCATTTCTCTTTCTGATCTTGTAGCCAGTACCTTCTTGGTCTGGCTTTCAAAAACGTCAGCGTCGGTGCGATGAACTCACTTGAAAGTCTGATTTAAAGAAGCCTGAACATCAATTTTATAACAGAGGCTCCTTTTCACTCGTATTTTTGAAGAATAAATAAATTTAACCGTGTAGTTAGTGGTTTTATGTGGGCAATGACATCTCAAAACTGGCCTGGTTCTGGGAAGCAATCCTCCCTTTTTTTATATATATATATATATTATGTTAGTCACCATACAGTACATCCCTGGTTTTTGATATAAAGTTCGATGATTCATTAGTTGCGTATAACTCCCTGTCTTTTTAAGTAATGAAAAACCCAACTTCAGTATTTCTGGGGAGAGACCAAAGGTGTGGGCTCTAACAGAGCTCACTGGAACGGGGGAGTGGGGCATTTTCAGGGGATTTACACAGGTTGAACACCAAAGAAGATAATTAGGCCGTAGAATACATTTTAAATCATCGCCTTATAAAACCAACAGCTTTGAATGTCCATTTGTTTTTAACATGCTCTCAGATTAACCCTTGAATGGGAGAAGTTTCTAGTCAATCTGTAAAAAAATATTCTAAAGGGGGAAAAAAGGCTACTAAGTCTTAGGAACAATACTGATGTTTTAAAAACAAAACTATAGGAGCACCTGGTTGACTCAGCTGGTTAAGCGTCTGCCTTCAGCTCAGGTCATGATCCCCGGGTCCCGGGATGGGGCCCCGTGTGGGGCGCCCTGCTCAGGGGGGAGTCTGATTCTCCCTCTCCTTCTGCCCCTGCCCCCTGCTTGTGCTCTCTCTCTCTCTCAAGTAAATAAATGAAATCGTTGGGGAAAAAAACGAAAACAAAACTAAATCCTGGTGTTTTTAGAATGACCTTTTATATACTGTTTTGATTTTCTTTATCACTTTATTTTTTGCATATGTAATTATTTATTTGGAATAAAAAGGCAGGTATCTATCTCCCTGTCTGTATCAGAGACACAGTGAACACCAGCTCCTCCTTTGATGATGAGCCATCTGATGTGGAGTAGTTTCTGAAACCCTCAGTTTCCATTTCCTCTTCTACAAAATTGGGATTATAAGTCCTATTCTACCTACTGGAATTGTGTGAAAACAAATTAATGGCAATTATACATGTGGAAACACTTTATGAACTACACATGAATTTACATAAGCCTTTTGTTGTTTGTATTTTAGTAGATACAGACTTCTGTTCTGGTGGTCATTGGGTTGTCTGGGTAGGAACTCACTAGAACATATTTACAAATAGTATAATTTAAAAAGAAGAGTGCTCTCAGCTCATCATTTACAATCTCTATAATATTTTGGAAAAAAAGTAGATCATAACTACATGCTACTTCAGTGAGTGCATTTGACCACATTCTCATGACATGTTTTTTAATTCTCTCCTTAACCATAGCCCCTCAAAAATCTATGTGTACCTTTCACCCCATTATATCAGTCTCTTTCATTTTGAAAAGTCTTTTTCTTTTTTTAAGATTTTATTTATTTATGTGACAGAGAGACAGCCAGTGAGAGAGGGAACACAAGCAGGGGGAGTGGGAGAGGAAGAAGCAGGCTCATAGCAGAGGAGCCCGATGTGGGGCTCGATCCCAGAACGCCGGGATCATGCCCTGAGCTGAAAGCAGACGCTTAACAACTGCGTTACCCAGGCGCCCCTCATTTTGAAAAGTCTTAATCAGTAGAAAATTCTTCCTTATATTAAAACAAAATCTATGCTCCAAAATTTCTACCAGCCACCCTAATTCTTCTCTGTGGTGTTGCTAAGATTGAATAAAATCCTTTTTTCTACGTTGACCTTAACATATTCAAAGCAGAACTTTCCATTTCTGCTTCAAATGTTTCCC
>NW_024423675.1:39723988-39751398 GCF_017311325.1 Ursus maritimus
TCACACATCACCATTTTTTCTTTCCTCCTCTTTTTCCCTCGTCACATTCCTGAGATGCCATCAACCAGTGGGTCCAGTGTGTGTTACTGTGAGAAGGCAACCTGCTTGTAATCATTTCTCATCAGCTCAACTGCCACCATCTTGGTCCCGGACGCGTTCACCTCGCAACTGGCCGATCACCAGTCTCCTGGTTGGTATTATTTTTCCAATCTGATCCTCCTAGAGTCCTTTCTCAATTCAGTAGCCAAATCAACTTTGTCTCTATCCTACGATGGTTTCTCTTTGCACTTAAAACCCGAAGTTTTTATGTCGCCTATAAAGTCCTACATGATCTTTATGTCCCCTGTAACATCCCTCTTGCTGTCAGACCTCTTCATTTACCCTCTCCCGTATTTCTCTCTGTTCCAGCCAAACTCGCCTTCCTGCTGTTACTCGAACACGCTACGATCATACCCACTGTAAGGTCATTACATTGGCTCTTCGCTCTGCAAAGAGTACACTTGATATCTTTCCATGGCTGGCTCCTCATCACAGAGGTCTCTGCTCAAACATCACCTCCTGCCATGGATTGAATGTTTGTGTCCCCCTCACCCCCAAATTCATATATTGAAATCCTAACATTCAAAGTGATGGTATTAGGAACTGGGGTCTTATGCCCTCGTGGGATTAGTGCCATCCCAAAAGCAGCTTGAGAAAGCTCCCTACCTCCCTCTGCCACGTGGGGTAACAGTTAGAAGATGGCCATCTATGAGAAAGAAAGTCCTCACCAGACACTGAATCTGCTGGCGCCTTGATCTTGGACTTCCCAGCCTCCTGAACTGTGAGCAATAAATTTCTGTTGTTTATAAGCTACTCTGTCTATGGTGCTACGTTACAGCGCCTGGACAGACTAAGACACCTTCCCAGAGAGGCATTTACCACTGTACTGACAACAGCTACATGCTTTCATTTTCATAACATCTACTGATACCTGAAATTTTATATTTATGTTATCACCCCTCCCCTCACTCTAGAATATAATCCCAAGAGGGCAAAAATAATATATACCTTGTTTATTATTTTATCATAAGTAGTTTCTATGAAGTGCAATTGTGCAGAGCGAGTGAACATAGTAGGCCTGAGAATTCCATCCTTAGAAATGCCTGTTTGGAAGGCTGACCTCTGGCTGGTGTCAGCGAACCTAAGTAGTAAACAATTTCCTATACTGGTATAAAACTGCCTCTAAATGAAGAGTGACTCATTCTGCCTTGACTATTTGTACAAACAATGCAATTTATGTTGACGATCTTCTTTCCTTCTAGGAGTCTAGATTTTAGTATTTACTAGGCAGAGGACACCTATGTAACCAGCCCTTAATAAAAACTCCCAGTACTGAGTCTCTCATGAGTATCTCTCGTTGACAACACGTCACGCATGTTGTCATTTTCCGATGCTAGGAGTGTTAAGTACGTTCTGTGTGCGTGCACTTGGGAAGGTACTTGGGTGCTTGCACTGGGTTTTCTCTGGACTGGGCCCATGTGCCTTTTCCTTTTCTTAATTTTTCTTCGTATTCTTTCCCTGTAATAAATATTAGCCATGAATACAATAATAGGCCGAATCCTTTAGGTCCTCTTAGAAAATCACTGAACCTGATAGGAGTCTTGGGGACCCTGGACATACCAACCAAGAAGCTCACGTTGTCACCCCAGCTAAAAATAAGTAAACAGAACAAGACTTCAGATAATTCCATAATGTGGTGATAAATCCAATACAAAAATGAATCTCATCCTTCTCTGAAGTATACTACCCCACTACGAAATTCATTTATACTTACGTGACTGGCCTATAGATCTCCTTAACGCCAATGAACTGAAGTTGTTCCATGATGTCTGGAATACTTGCACATCGAGTAAGATTAATTCTTGGGTAATAAAGAAGGTATGAGAGACACATTTCATTCCTGGTGCTTAATCCTCCCTGAAAATGAAGATATTTTATTTAGAAAAGTATACATTCCACCAATTCCGACACTGAGAGCACACAAGCCACCAATGTCATACAGTTCCATCCAATACTGAAATGTAATAAATCTGAAAGCTGAGCAATAACATACCGACGATTTGGTTTTTAAGAAGGTAGAGACACATTGAAAAACCAATAGGATGATTTCCATCTCTTTAAAAGTTGCCTCTCTTAAACAACCTAATAATCTCTTTCAAGTTCTGTTCACATGATGTAAACTACCCTCCACAGTGAACATTTCAGAGGATTACGGGGAAGTTTGGTTAACGTGACACCAAACAGGTTGATGGAATCTTTGCCTGACTGCACTGAATTTTCTATAATCTCGTTGTCATGATATCAACATGATATAAACATCAGAAGACACCACAGAGAAGACAGATGTCACATTTTGAATCTAGGTAGTAAATTAGCTACTAAAAGTAAGAAGATCAAAGCTCCTCAGGAGAACAGAATCTAGAACTGTTACAACATATTATCTATAGTGTCACATTTTCAACCAAAAGTTATTAAACATAAAAAGAAATAGGAAACTATGATCTGCACTCAGAAAATAAAAAAAGTTACCAGGAGAAAGTGATTGTGAGAAGCTACGGATGCTGCATTTACCAAAACTTAAAAACAGTTAAAAATATGTTTAAATCCCTTGGGCTTCTGGGTGGCTCAGTCGTTAAGTGTCTGCCTTCAGCTCAGGGCGTGATCCCAGAGTCCTGGGATCAAGCCCCGCATCGGGCTCTCTGCTCTGCTGGGAGCCTGCTTCTTCCTCTCCCACTCCCCCTGCTTGTGTTCCCTCTCTCGCTGGCTGTCTCTCTCTCTGTCAAATAAATAAATAAAATCTTTTAAAAAAATGTTTAAAAAGTTAAAGAAAGATGCTCACGTAACTAAAGGCAAATATGTCAAAAATGAGTAAACAAATAGAGAATGACACCAGAGAGGAAAACATAAAAAAGAAGAAAATAGAAATTCTAGGGTTAAGCGTTACCATCATTGTATAAAAAATTCTCAGAATGTGTTTAACAGCAGATTTGAGATGGCAGAAGGATCAGTGACCTCAAAGATAGAATAGAAATTTTCCAATCCAAAGAACAGTGAAAGAAAAGGAAAAAGAAAAAAAAAGCCAAAGAAAGTGAAAATATACCAGGAAACAAGTCAAAATACGATATTAAGTGTTCCAACATATATGCAACTAGAGTTCCAGAATGAGAAAGAAGAAAGAAAAAGGTAGAAAAAATATTTGAAAAAATAATGGCCAAAATCTTCCCAAATTTAGTGAAAAAAACATTAACTTACAGACCCAAAAATCTCAACAAATGCCAAAGATAAATATGAAGAGAGCCATCTCTAGACACATCATAGTCATATAGTTGAAAGCCAAAGCCAAAGAGAAAATCTTGAAAGCAGCAAGAAAAAAATGACATGTCACATACAGGGGAACACTGATACAAATGACAGCTGACATTTCATCATAAGTGATGGAAGTAACAAAAAGATATTGGGATTACATATTCAAGGGCTGCAGGGAAAAATAAATTAACCAAGAATTCTGTATCCAGCAAATCATCTGTTCTTCAAAAAATGAAGGTGAAAAACTTGGCAGTGTTGTTCATAGTTCTAAATTAATTCAGTGGCTAAAATGCAATGATTTTACAAGTTGCAAAACTATGTTTTGCACTTGATAAGCAAAGCACGATTGGGCAAAGGGAGAAGCTGAGGCTGCAAATGATGCCTCAGTAAAAATCATATTTAATTTATTCTTCAGCTGGGATGGCTATTCGGAGTGATACTAAATTGCAGGAAGGAAGCCGGGCATTTGTATCTTCCCATGAACCAGTCACCGGCTGCTTGCTGCCCCATTTCGGGGAGCATAACTTCAGGTGGGGCATTCCCTGATACCAAGGGCAATGCCCAGTGAATGACACGGTTGTGAGTTATCATCTGATATTTTCAGCGGCTGGGGTTTAGCTGTGCTGGCCAGTAGCCAGGCAGACCACCAGATATACACTAAAATAATAATGTATGACATCCGAGGTAAAATATTTCATGTGAACAAAATCCTACATAAGGCACGAGACAAATAAAATCAACACCAGTGGACTGACCGTACGCTGTGCTCATTTTTAATTCCCTCTTCCCCATCCTAACTGAAGATGAGGATTATCTTACTCTTTTATTTATCATTCTATTGCTTCTCAAACCCTTTCGTTCTGTTCATTGATGTGTGTACCCATCCCTAAACAATATTTTCATTTTGTATGTTCTACAGCTTAGACGCATGACATCGTACCACCCACGGTCTGCTTAACTTGCCCTTTTTGTTCTTCTGATACATTCTTGTTAACATATGTGGCTTTAATGCATTAATTTTCACAGGTGTGTACTACACATATATTCTATGGACATATTATATTGTATTTATTTGTTCTCTTTTTGATAAATAGTTGAGCTGCCCCCAACTTTGTGTTCTCGTGTTGTTACATGTTACTGTGAATATTTTACATATTTCTCTCCTGGAACTCTTCCTGCAAAAGGTACCTTAAGATGAAATCCTCACAGGAATGGAAGTGGGTAGAGCATCTATGAATCTCCAGCTTTCAGATGATGTCATGATTTTCCCCAAAGTGGTTTTATAAGTTTACACTTAGCGGTGTGTGAGGACGCCAGTTTTAGAACATTGGAATTGCAATTTTAAATATTGCCAAACTGATGGGTAAAAATATCTCATTCTGGTTTATATTTGCATGATCCTGATCTCAAATGAAATTGAACATCCTTTCCTATGTTTATTATCTATTTGGGCTTTTATTTCTGTGAAATGTTTGTGTCTGTTCCTGTTTTTCTATGGTCTGTTTGTCTTACATTACTGATTTATGGAATTTCTTTTATATGCTGGATACTAATGCGTTATTAATCCATGTATTGCATTTTTTTTCCAGTTTCAAACTTGTATTTTGCTTACTTAATAGTGCTTTTTGGTAACCAAAGGATTTCAAGTAGCCAAATTCATCCATCTTTTATAGTTCATGCTTTTTATAAGTTCTTACTACCCCAACATCATAAAAATATATTCATATATTTTGCTCCCAATAGTTTTAAGATTTTGCTTTTCACATTTAAATATGTAATCTACCGGGAATTGACTTGTTTGCGTATTGTATACCCAGTTGTGCTAGCATTCTTTAATGGAAAGTCCATTTTTTCCCACTTAAATGGATACCATGTCTATTCTAAACCAGGTTTCCTTATAGGGGGTTTGTAGGTCAGTTTCCAGGATTCCTATTATGTACCACTATTCTAATTCTGAACCCAAATACACTATTGATCGCCATAGCTTTAAAAGAAGCCTTCATATCCAATAGCTTGTCTCCATCTTTTACTTTTTAGTAGTGTCTGCCTATTATTAACCCTTTGCTCTTCTGTGTAGACTTCAGAATCAACTTGCTCCATATAAAAGCTAAAACTGTAAACTTTTTAGAAATATGAAAAAAATAAGAGAAAATCTTCACAGCTATGGCTAGGCAAAGATTTCTTAGTTAGGATACCAGAATCTCAAATCATAAAATCTCTCTTAATTTTTTTTACTGGAATTATATCAAATGTATAGGCCAATTTGAATAGAAGATTATCTTTATTTTATGGAGCCTTCTCTCCATGAACACAGTATCTCTTCATTTCTTTAGGTGTACTATAATGTTTTGCAAATAATGATTTATAATTTTTTTCCATGGAGATAAAACGCATCTAATGTTAGATTTTATTTCTATAGAACTTAGAGGTTTAAAGTGCATTTTCTTGAGATAGTTTTTTTTTAAAGATTTTATTTATTTATTTATTTATTTATTTATTTATTTATTTATTTGACAGAGAGAAAGAGCATAAGCAGAGGGAGGGGCAGAGAGAGAGGGAGAAGTAGACTCCCTGCTGAGCAGGGAGCCCATTGCCATGCAGGGCTCCAACCCAGGACCCTGGGATCATGACCTAAGCCGAAGACAGATGCTTAACCGACTGATTCACCCAGACGCCCCAAGATAGTTTCTTGTATACTAAAATACAGTTAGTTTTAGATATCAATTTTGAGGAGGTTTTTTGATGTAGCAAATTATATCTACGAGTAATGTGTTTTGTTTCTTTGCTTCTTCCTTTCTGAGCCGTATGTCTCATTTTTTTCCTTTTCCAGTACAATGTTGAATGGAAATGATGATAATAAATATCTTTGTCTTCCTCCTCATATTAAAGCAATACTTCTAATATTTCAAGTTATTTGATATTTGCTACAGATTTTTCATAGCTAAGCTTTATCTGGTTAAGGCAATTCTCTCCTATTCCTGGTTTGTAAAATGTTCTTTTCTTATGACTGACTTAAATCTTATGAAGGCTTTTTTCTACCCCTATTGACCTGATCACGTGTCTTTTTCCTTCAATCTCTTAATGTAGAGTGGTATTAATATATTTTCTATTTGAAACCAATTTACATTCCCTAGCTAAGCCCAAATTGGTCCTAACATTACATTTTTATATAATGTAGAATTTGGTTTGCCAGTACTCCATCAAAGATATTTCCATCGGGTGCATGTTGTTGACCTCTTTCATACTGTCGTTATCAGTTTTTAGTATTAAGATTGTGCTAACTTTATAAAATGAGTTGGTGGGGCGGTATTCCCTGGGAGAGACCATGTACGGCACGAATGGTCTATTTCTTGAGTGTTTGTCAGGACTCTTCAGGAAATCTGTTGGGACCAAATTTCTCTTTGGGTCAGAAGCTCTAAGGTCATACAATTCATTCTTCCTTTTGAAGTCTTGATTCATCGAAGTCCAGACTCAAGCAGATGGTCATTTGCGACCACAGGTATTTAATTAATATGATTTGGGGAGGAAAAACTAAGGGACTAGGATAGCTTTTCATGAAAGGGTCACTAAACTATAGTGTAAATATTGCTGTAGAATCATTAGTTAATCTGATAAAATGCAAAAATAGCTCTGATTTCACTTTTATGATGTTTCATGCTCATGACATTCAGGAATTTTGCCTCCAAATGGGAATGCTTTTTGCTTTTTCTCCTCTAAAATGAAAGTTTATTCCTCCTTCTCCACAAATGAATTTTAATAAAAATAAAGATTTTCTTACCCAAGTCATCCGGACTCTATCTTTTGTGTTGTAACGACACTCAGTAATTAGATTATCTCCCTAAAACATTAAAAAAAAATAAAGCTTTCAGATTAGGGTTTTAGGCTGTCTTATGTATCTAATACATTTGTAGGCCAATAGTTTTATATGCTGTGAGCAGATTCATTAAAAAAATTTGATCCAGGGGAACTGTGATCTACTTAATTCTAAGACTGCTAGTATAATAAACAAGCAAACAAACAAAAAGGTTCTCTCAGGCCAGACTCCACCACGTTCCAGCTGCATGACCTTAGGTAAGGAAAAGAATTATCTGGGCACAATTTATTTATTTAAAAAATAACTATATAAAATAGCTGTTATTTTGCACAGCTTTGTGAAGCAATTAAATGACATAACATGCATTTAGTTCTTAGTGCAGATTAAACACTTCATACATGTTAGCCGTAGATATGAGTTATCGTGATTCCCTTTTCATTTATATTATTTTCTTTAAAGGTCTTTAGTCACATCTTTATTTCTTCACAACAGAATTGTGAAGCAAAGTAATAGTTATTATTCCAATGTTTTCTAACCTTTGGAACAATTCAGCATACACAGAAAATCATGTTTTTTACGGCTCACCACTCAGGGAAGTGGACAGGCTATTCATGGGCCAGAGGCAGCTTGTGCTGGGTGCTGGTCCCTAGATTTGATCTCTCTGGCCCACTACTCAGAAGGCTCACGGATCAGTATCTCAACACACTGTCCTTCCACAACCCCAAGTATTGTTGCAAGCTGGATAATTAGCTCTGTTTGAAACCTTTGTCAAATGAAAGAATTATCCTTATTTTCATTTTTACTGAAATCAGACATCCCAAAACTCTCCTATGGTATAAAAAAAAATCTCTGATTTTTGCATCACCAGAATTGCAACCCAAAAGTTTACTGGAAATTCAAGTAAGAGTACTGTTTGGTACTCAGAATCCAAATTATTCTTTTCTTTTTAAATCAACAACTTGAGTTGCCCCTGGGAATGGTAAGAAAAGTGAGTTTTGATTTTGGAAATCAGATCAAACACATTCCGCCTGGGTTGCACACCACCCACGGTGGGTGGCTTCAAGAATGGCAGTACGATGAGCAACTCACTTTACTGGGAGAAAACCTCGCTAAATCGCAGTGGATAGATGCCTTGACTTTTCTAAGATTCAGTGAAAAAGAACAAAACAGGCATACTGGTAAGATTGTTTGTTCTTCCTTTAGATACTGAAACTCCTGGAAATTGAAGTCAAAGTCGTCATCATAAGCCAGTAATCTCATTTCCTCCCCTTTGCGAAAATGACGGAGCCTGATGCCCCTGCCAGCCAGGTGAGCATGGAGAAGAACAGCAAACACATGGATTCCACTTGGCTTTTCAGCTTCCAGAGCCTACAGGCGGGGCACGCAGAGGAAGACACGATTAGTCCAAACAAGCACATGTTCAGACAGTTCACCATAAAAGAGACTTGGAGGGACAACTGAGAAGAAAATCTAAAGCAATTTAAGTAAATGCTTGAGCAGCCAAACATTTTGAATTTGGATTTTTCGTGACTTATTCCTAGCAGTGTTATCTTTGTGAAGTAACATTTGTGGGCTTAAAAGAAAGGGACCTAATGCTTACTGAGGACCTACCAGACCACTCCTAAATGTTATCTTTCTTTTTCCTTCTTTTAGGAGGTAAAGAGTCAATCAAAGCTCCTGGCAAAAAGATTCCAGTAACCTGTAAATAGAAACTTTTAAAAGGAGAAATGATTCCCACTTTCCGAGGTAAGAAAATCAGGTGGAAGAGTGGAATTACATGAATTGCCTGTGGTCCTACAGCTAGTAAATGATGTCCTGGCAATTTGAATCATGGTCTAAATAACTCAAAGGGCATAATCTTTCCACTTCATCAGTCTGCCATCTGTCTACAATACAATAGCTTATAAGTTATAAGGAATATGATCCATGTTGAAATATGTTTATTTAAGAAAAAGGAATTGTAAACGGAAGTAGCCAATATTAAATACTTTCATGTGTTTTTTCTTATCCAATGTGCATTTTTATGTTAGGTACTCTTGCTCTTTGGTTTGAGTAGGAAGGAAACTCTAAAGCAGAGGAAAGGAGGAAAAAAACTTAAATGAATAATGGAAAAAACAAATATGGATAAAAGGTGAAGTCGAGAAATGAAAAAGAGTCCACACAAACCAAGGTAGAAATTGTAAAAGATAACATAAAGTGTTGAATATGAAAAAAAAAAAAACCCAGAGGAGGTAGGTCAGGAAGGAAAACATCCTGGAAGTTATTCTTGTCCAGAATTCTACTCTTACAGCCTTCAAGATTTAAAAAAGCAGTCAAAGTTCTTGCCACAATGATAAATAATGGCTTTATAGTGTGACTACAAGAAAAAGATTAATAATAACAAGCACGGGATTTTCCAAACATAGTTTTCCAAGAGCACTGATGAATCTATGACTAGCAGCTCACAGACCTGATACTCCACATACCTCTTCCAGGCATTCCAGAGTGCAGTGGCCCTCAGACCGGAATTCAGGCATCCCTGGAGGGATGGTGTGGAAGAGGCTTACCCAGAGGCCAGCCTCAATCACCCCAGCATCGTACTTCCTTATATCTGTTGTATGAAATAACCTCAGTCCAGAATTATCTATTAAGCCTGGAGTAAGAGCATATAATTAAAAGTGAGTTTGAGTTCTTAAAAAAAAAAAAAAAGTTCTCCACATTCGGTTGAAATGGATTTATTAATTTTCCTTAAAATCTCATAAGGGAAAGAATTACAAGTAAAGATTAATAGAAGACAATATTCAGTTTCACAAACAGCAATTAAAACATAAGTCTCCATATTGTCTGCAACCAGTTTTGACTTATACAGTATACCATGGGAGAAACCGTATAGTAGTGTATCAGTGTTGTCTAGCTGATATATTCCACACTGATCTAACATAAAGACAGACAGAAGGAAAATTCTAAAGTCATTCATTAGAATATAGAAGAACTCAACAAAAGCCTTATTTTATATTGTTTTCAGGTAAAGTTCAGTAACATTTCCATAGAGGTAGAAGCCCCTTGGTTTAGAAACCACCTGCTGATAGAATAAACTACTGATGATTAATTTTCTTTATAGTTTGCCACCATTCTTTTAATCACTCAGCGAACAGTCATTCAATCAACAAAAAATATTCAGAATCCATTATATGACTAGAAAGCACGACAATAGGCATGCAGGGATGAAAGGTGAGTAAGACACATTCCTTGCTGAGACAGTTATAGTAAGGAGGGAGAGAATGAGTCCCAACCCCTTCATAAATTTGTCCCACTGACTTTGAAACTAATTGACTCCTTTCTGCAGGGCTGACTTACCTACCTGTGATTACCAAATTGACAGGTGGGAACCATTGGCACATACATAATTTTATATTAATTGGTGTGATTATTTTTAGTTTCTCTTTCTCACTACACTATAATTTCCACCCGGTTTGGTGTGTTTTTCACTCATGTTATATCGTTAAGCACAGACCGGAGACATAGTCGGTGCTCAGTATTTGCTAAATAATTGCACAAATCAGTGTAAAAGAATAACTTTGAGTTACTTCTGTTGAGAACTTTGTATTGACTCTTTCAACTTTCTGGTTTTGGAATATTACATAAGTAGGTTTAGAAAAGTAGATTCAGGAATCAAATGTAAGTACAAAACCTCTTCATTTCAAAATCATATTACACAATGTCACTGCATAAATATTTCTGGAGCATATTTATGGTTTTCCTATCGCACAACAAGATATTAATATTTTCTAGTATGATGAATGATAGCTTTTCATACGTGCAGGTAGAAAATGTTTCATAAGCACCATGTTTTGGGAACTAATTTATATCACAAGGAGAAAAATCTATTATCCTGCTTCTTGGAAAGTAGGATGCAAATTGTTTTTTGAAGATCAGTGACCATGGGTGTCCATTTTCCCTGGTTCAGTGCTGATTAATCACTGTTGTTCCAGTGTAATTTTTAATAGTATCTTCTTTTACTCTAGAAAGTATCCTAATTTGGATGACAAATGTATAGGTTAATTATTTCTAGCACTGAATGCTAGTTTATTTCAACCATGTTAAGAGAGGACTTACAAAACTTTTAAAAATCACAGATAAAACATACGAAGAATAAACTTACCCTCCTTGTATGTTGGATTGTCATAATGGACTTCCAGGAGCACATAACAAGGATCGAACGGAGTGCCAAGGGATAACCCAACATGAGGTGGATAGGAAAAACCCTGAATAAGGAAAATTCCATGAGACGTGCCCTATGAACATCCCCAAAAGTTCTATTCCACTCCCAAACCAACCATTCTCAAAGATATATCAACATTCTGGAACTCCATAATCTAGAGTGGGTATAACAAAATGGCTTAAGGAGAGAATGGCTTCCAATGGGAAGAAAAATAAGCCACCCTCATATCAGAAATAATGTACAGAGCTTCACTTATAAGTATTAGAACCGTAGGGGAAAAAACATGATCCACGAATGGTGTCCCATCTCGGTCATCATTGGTCCCACCTCTCCACCAATGGCCCAGGCAAAAATAACGGTCTCGCAGGTGAGGAAGGCATCAGGCATGTTGGGGTGGTAGCACTCGTGGCCGTAGTCCAGAACGCTGTCGTTAAAGCTGCTGCTGCACTGATAGAGCAGGATGTGGTGGACCAGACTCTCGTGGCCTCTCTGTATCACTGGCTCCACCTGAACAAGCACACAGGAGAGAGGGTGCCATGAATCAAACCGCCCTACAGCCCCTGCGGTGAGCAGGAAACCAGCATAAACGACGATCAGGTTTTCAAAGGAATCGTGCTCTCAACTATGTAATGGTTATGATGTGATTCAAAAACAATTTGTTCTGGAGAAGATAACAATGATGATGACGGTAATGATGGCAACAGCAAAGATGAGATAACCCATGGGGCGCCTGGGTGGCTCAGCCGGCTGAGTATCTGGCTCTTGGTTTCATCTCAGGTCATGATCTCAGGGTCTGGACATCAAGTCTCACGTTGGGCTTCTGACTCAGTCGGGAGTCCGCTGGAGGTTCTTTCCCTCTGACCCTTCCCTCACTCATGCACACGCGCTCTCTCTCAAAGAAATAAGTAAATCTTAAAAAAAAAAAAAAAAAGAGGACGAGATAATGCTTTCCTCCAAGAATCATAGGATTTATTGATCTGTTTGGGTTTTGAACTCACATTTGTTTTCCTTATTCTGTGTGGCAGCTGTTTCAAAGCCTGCTTTCTTCTAGGCGACTTTGCCCTTGGTTCCCTTCCCTCTTTTTTCTTTTCTTTTCTTTTTTTTTGTCACCGCATTAAAAAAAAAATCAAGGCTGTAAATAGACATAAACTCCTCCAGTCTCCCTCTTTTCCATCTTAAAATATTATCTTTATCCATCCTTATTGAAGGTGATAGATGTCTCATTCATCTGTTATCTATCTACCAATCATCTATCATCTATCCATTATCTATCTATCTATCAATCATCTATTTGTCTGGTGCTAAGTATAGTGCTGGACACAAAGTAGGGCTCAATAATGGATATTTTTATTTTAGTGATTAAAACCGAATTCTAATAAGAATCTTACTATTAGAATTTGGGAGAGAAAACAACATTGTAGTGATGTGCTCCTGTGACACCGCTCAAATTAGGAGAGGGAAAGTAGAAACCAGTGAACAGAGAATGAGCGGTCAAGTTGGTTCTCATACTGACAGCACAATGCATGTGAACATGTTCCTTCCGTTGTCCCTCCTGTGAGTTCCCTTCATAATCCCTGCCCACCTTGGCCCGGGGAACTCAGAAGCAGCTAAGCGCATCCAGAGCTCCCCAAGTGCCTTACCTGCAGGGGAAGTGCAGGGTTCTTTGAAACCTCCATACATCTGCTAAAGAAGCCCTGGTGTGTCCCCAAATTTCCAAGACTTTACCTGCCTTAGAGCTCAACGCCTTTGCCTTTATCCCTAACTACTCAAAGGCAGGCAAATGCATTTTGAAACCCTTGCTTGTTCTCTGCTTTGGACATGCATATAAAGATAACATGCTTTTAGCTATTCTCTCACAAAACTTTCCATTTTGATTTTCTACATAGTTATTCTTTCTTTCTCCCTCTCTTTTTTTTAATCAGAAAATGGAAGCAGCCGCCCAGGGAAATGGTACGTAGTAGGCAGAGATCTGAATAGGCAGCCGGGGGTTCCACTTTATAACCCAGCTTGCCTTTGTGTTGCACTGTGAGTCATGCCACGGCTAACCCACACGTGCATTTCTAACATCACATTCACAGACACGACATCGCACATGGCTTTGTTTGCACTTGTCTCATCTCTAAAGGACCGCGCACCCTGAAGGCAGAAACTATTTTCTGTTTTGCTTGAAAATGACAGTTATTGTTCGGGCAAGGTTGCATAATACCTCGCACAGAAGGGTAACCCAGGGTTTCCATCAGACTGTAGCTCCACACCTCGCTGGAGCTCTCTCGGGAGATTTCACTGATTTGGGCAGCTCAGCACTCCAAGGGAGATGGGGCACCGCTAGGATGTCCACTGGAAAAGAGGGACAGGAGACATGTTTGCAAAGTGCCTTCTCAGTTGAGGCAGGACCTGCAGGCTGTGCTGAGCTCCACACGGGTCCAGAGAGGAGCCCTTAGGGCAAAGGAGAGCTGGCTGTTGCCCAGGCAGCTACAGAAGGCAATGGCCTTCATCGAGGCGCAGTGAGAGAGAGCTGAGAGTGTGCATGTGGAATATATTTATTAAGCTGGGTGGTGCCTGCCTTTAAGGGGCTTCATGTCAACTTCTTGAAAGAACCTTTTAGGAGCAAGTGCTTTTTTTTTTTTTTTTTAAATACAGTAGGTGCTGAAACCAACACCAAGCTTCCAAGCTACCAATGCATTCTAGGACTATTACTATTCCCAGAATGTATTTTATTTAGCACCTACTCTACTATCTGCCAGCCACTGGATTCATCATTTCGTTTAATATTGACAACTATCTATCAGGTTAACGTTATTGACTCCATTTTACAGATGAGAAAACTGAGACTCAGAGGATTAGGCAACAAGCCCCAAGTACCACAGCTAGGAAACGGTAGATGGGGATTTGAGACTAGGCCGGACTGACCCCGAAGTCAGTACTCTCCCAGCTGCAACATGTCATTGCGGGAGATGCGTCAGGCCCTGGAAGCTTCTGCCAGGGAGAGGGAGGATGAAGCCTTATGTCTGGGGGGAGGGGGTAGTCTCCTGCCCTCCTTGCCACCCCACTCCAAGCGTCCCTTGGCCCTTAGGGAGACGAGACTGATGGTGGCCTTTTGATATGTTCTTTCCTAAGAAGAGCAAAGAACAAGATCTCTCTTCAAAACCTGGTGTGGTCTTCAAAGAGAATTAAATTGTAATCTGACCTCCAGATTACAAACTGAGGGGACAGCCTGCAAGTTTTTCCCAAGAAAAAAATACATTCATAAGATAACAAGGAAATTTTCTGCATGCAAAACTGAGCACTGTTCATAGGAGAAAATATGAAAGCTTGGAAGAAGCAAAGCTCTTGGCTAAACGGAAAGGATGTGAGAGATGAAAGTACAAACAAAGAAAGAGAAGTGAGAATAACT
Organism: Ursus maritimus; assembly: GCF_017311325.1. Lineage (NCBI taxonomy): Eukaryota > Metazoa > Chordata > Mammalia > Carnivora > Ursidae > Ursus > Ursus maritimus. Next base: position 39,738,743 of record NW_024423675.1, read on the forward strand.
ATTGAAAGAAGGCGCCGCGAATATCAGAGGAAAAAATGCAGGTTATCAAACTCCTGAAGAATAGAAGAATTTCTGGAGCAGGAATTTTAAGATGACCGTGTGGCATAGTTAAGTGAAACCCCAAGGATATTCCTAGGGGTAGGCATACCCTATTCAGGGCAGGGGACACGTTCCAAGGAGCGAGAAAGTCTTGACCAGAGTGGGGCTGGCTCTCTTGGTGCCCCACACAGAGTAGAATGCCCCACAAGCTTCCCATCATGCTTACAGGGCAGAGTGACACCAGTGCCCTGCTACCAATCCCAGAAAAAGACTGCTGCTCTTTATCCGCTGCTTCCTCCAGCCATTCTGCAAGCCTTGCAAGCGGTCACAGCACACGTGGTGCCGTTGTTCCTTAGCCCAAGCACGGCTGAGGCTGAGAGGGGACAGCGCCGTGCGCGGATGGAGAGAGCAGTCCTCCGCGACACATCCTTCTTGTAGCTGGAAGGCAAGCATCACTCTTCCTTGTGTATTCGGGAATCGTCTGCGCAAGAAGGACTCCTCCTTTCGCATCATGGCATCGTTTGAAATAATCATCTAATTTTTAGATTAAAAATATTTCTGAGACAAATAAGGCTGTAGTGAATCACTGCTTCTAAGGGGCAGCACTTAAACAGGGTGACTTATTTTGGTTCCTTCAGAGATGTCCCAATATTATCCCAAACGAGATGGGAATGCCAAAAGTTGCCTCTGTTCAAAAAAAAATACGAAGCTTATAAAAATTGTCAGAGAAGGTCATGGCAACATAAGGTATACAGATGTGGATAAATGGGTATTTCTGAGACTGGAACAAGCATTTAAGTTTACTTTTGTTTTAGGCTGGCTATATGACTGCAGAAGAAATAAATAAAAAGGAACAGAAAGTAGTGCATACGGAAGTGGGTGGCCATGGCACCAACAGCTGATGACGTATTAAACCGTGTTACTGATTCCTATGTTCTCGTACACAGGTGGGATTTACAGACCAGAACAGATGGGAGTTACTTACACCCACCTTCACATGCATTAGAAGCAGGCAAGGATGGCCTGGCACCTGTGGATTATCTGTTAGCCCCCATGCACAGCAAAGGAACAGTCTAGAAAAGAAATCACAGATGGAATGGGGATGAGGGGGAAGTTTTCAACCTAAAGGATTTATAAGAGCAAAAGAGTCTCCAGTTAGTTCAAGTAACTGAAACTTTGGGTTACTCTTGAGAGGACTTAGCAGTATAAAAGAAAACAAGAAAAAAAGACAGCAGCTAAGCATAGCCAAGACCAAAGTGGAAATTAACATCGACTATAAAACGGAACCTGGGAATTGAAAAGCCCCAAATATTGCACTGTTCTCATGACTTGTTGTCTCCTCTTACCCTCTTTATCCAGATCGGTATATCTAGCATAATCCCTGCCACACACAGACTGCTTAATAACTATTTATTGAATGGAAATGAAGTCTTTCCATGAAGCTTTTCCATCAAAAAGACTGAGTCAAATTCATTGCCTCTGAATTTCTTGATTGTCTCAATGCCAGGGACCTACCCTGCATCCCACTTCTAGCAACCCAATCCCACTGTCCCACCCTGCACTGAAAACCACCCAGAACTGTGCTCCTTCTGAAACTCTGTTTCTGTCCCTCTTTCCTGCTCTGTTGGTTCTTTCACACTTGGCCAGTCTCTCAACCTCCTACTTCTTCCCAGGAGGCTCCCTGAAACGACTTGTGCACCAGCCCCTCACAATTGACCCTCACGACTGTGATGATCGATTCTGTGATCTTCCCCTTCTGATCCTCCACTTGGGATACTGAAGATAATTTCACAACTATTCATATAAGAGCTCAAAGGTCATGATTCAAATTTGTGCCTCCATGCATCAGTCTTTCTTTATTTTGCTCCTTGTTCTGTTCCTTGGCTAAGGATGCAGGAGACAAGTTTCAGAAAATGAAAGCACTTTGCTCCCATGGTGAACCTTTTAAAATCTACGTATTGCCCCTAATCAGTCTTGGTAAATGACTCAATTGTTTTGGTAAGAGAGGTAAGAATTTCTCCTTACTTGGTAGCTGCATGAGGGCAGAGTTGGACACAAAAGGATTGGGGAAAAAAATTTTTAATTATATAAAATAATGAAATGATCCAGAATCTTACTTGGTGTGACCTTGTTCTATAGAATAGAATGAGATGGGGATAAGACAAAGAGCTTCTAAGTGTGTCAGAATTCCTTAGAACCTAGAACTAAGGCACTATTTCAGAATAGGAGGTAAAAAAAAAAACTCTTCATGGAAATGTTTATTATCCTTCTGTCATTAAATGTTTGGGGTCCTTGACAAAACTGTGCCTGCCTGATGGTCTTTCACCAACCCCTACTGGGAAGAGGATTCTGTTCCAAAACGACTTCTCCAATAAGCCACTGAGCATTGGCAAACTTAAGAATCCACATGGTTTTGCAAACCTCAAATACCAATTGCCTCAACAATAACATCAAAGAAGCATATTTTTTGCTTTATTCCCTTGTACTGGGTTGACGAGTGTCCCTCCAAAATTCATGTCCACCTGGTACTTCAGAATGAGCCCTTATTTGGAAAGAGGGTCTTTCCAAATGTTATTAGTTAAGATGAAGCTTCACTGGCTTAGGATGGGTCCTAAATCCAATGACTTGTGTCTTTATAGAAGAGAAAGAAGGAGGAGATTCAGACTCAGACAAACAGACAGAGAAGATGACCATGTGAAGAGGGACACAGAGATTGGACTCAGGCTGCCACAAGTCTGGGAAAACCGGAGACCATCAGAAGCTGAAACAGCCAAGGAACAATTCTTCCCTAGAGCCTTCAGATGGAGCATGGATGGCCCTGCAGATGCCTTGACTTTGGACTTCCGGCCTCTAGAGCTGTGAGAGAGCAAATTTCTGCTGTTTCAAGCTACCTGGCTTATGGTCACTCACCATAGCATCCCTAGGAAACTAATACATCCTCCACTCTCAATTTTTTTTTATCATAGATCATCACAGATTTGTACACTTACACCTAGGTCATGAATATCCCTGCATTTGTTTGAGACACAAACGTATTATAAATATACATTGTTTCCTCTTGCATGATTGAGGTTAACTAATTCCATATAGTTACTTAGTCTAAAGGCTATTTTACTTGATGAATATGCAAGTGTCCTTCAGAGAGTTAAATAAGTTTTATTATCTATAGCTAAGTATATGTGTATCTTACTTTAGTTTTTACTTTTGGAGGGTAAAAAAAGGAGCTGGGGTGGGGAAGAGTTCCCTTCTTAACTTGTCCAAGTATACTGAGCTCAGTGTGAGAAAAACAGGAGGTTATTAGAGCTCTTATGAGCAATTTTCCTATACTTATTCTTCCAAGTCTACCTATTTAAGATGTTGCTTGTTGAAACATGAGTAGGACACAACTCTCCAAAAACAACATGCAATTCAACAAATTAAAAATTAAAACAAAAGGAGAGAGGTGATGGGTGGAATGTGTAATGAGCTGGAAATTTGGTAAATCTCCAGCACTTTTCTTCCTGCCCATTCTTGTTCCTGGCACCGTGCTTTACATACCCACCCCAGGCACAGGCTGATGTCCACGGAAAAGCCAGTAAACCATTTCTGACAGAGGTTATCCAGAGGGCAGCTGGCTCCTCATGCAATGCTGCCTATGAAAACATTTCAGCCAGAACTGGCAGTGTAGACAGATGATTATAAAATCATGCTGATATGTTCATGGGACTATGGGAAGATAGTAGATAGTATCCACCTGTCTTATCTTCCTTATCCTCCTCCCTAATGGGGAGATCTCTTTTAGCATAACAATATATTCCACTTATAAGAGACAACCAAATTGAGCAAGAAAATGGTATCATTGTCTCACAAGTAATCCACTCTGAAAAAGGTCAGAGTTCAAAGCACAACTTGACTTGCTGATGTGGTGTCAAGGGGCCACAGCTTGAATGGACTTGGCAGCTAAAGCTCAGGAAGTGATAGTTAAGTGGAATAGAGATGAAGAGAAGGAATGAAGGGAAGAGCCGAGGGAGAGGAGACTTCTGGGAAATAATTTACCCCCTACCACAATCTTGATTTCTTATGGAAGCTACCATCTTCATGTGTGGCCATGCTCTGTCAGCCATAATGGATCAGTTCAGGAATGGGTGCCCAACTCATCAATCTTTCCTTGGGATTTTAAATTATGAAAAAGAACTTATCATCTTCTGGAAGCTGGACCTTGTGGAAGAAGTCAGTATGTGGTGAGATCCAATAAAGTTGGTGCACAAAAAAAGTTCCCAAGACAAGATAGTCTCAGCAGGGCTTGAATACTTAAGTTGTTCCTGCAACCAGCTGTATCCCTGCCCTTCTCTGGCTTACTTGTTCAATCTATCCTCTTATTTCATGAGTCAATTCCTTTCTATTTCCAAAACTAGTTAAGGTTGGGTTTCTGTTATTTGCACCCAAGAGTCTTGATTTAGAATCAAACACAAGTAAATATATATCATCAATTCATCAATTGTATTTATACATGTGGTATCTGAAATTGTCTTTTTTTTCCCCTTAGGAACTTTTTTTTTTTTTATTAACTCCAATGTCCTTAATTCATAATAATCTCTAGGAGCTTTTTGCCACATAAAACTATTTTATTTGTTTTCATTTTACTTTTTCATTTTATTTATAATTCTTAACTGGATCTGGGTACATTAATAACAAAGTTCCTTCAATCAATGCCCTTGAAAAGCAAGATGGGAAATATAATCACCCCCTATAAACACACAAATGTCTCTCTCCTTTGCTTACTGATTCCTGATATATTCCACATAGGTATTTAGTATTAAGGCTGGCTTACTTTGAGGTTTTATTTTTTAAGACTTGTTTATGTGTGACCAGGAAAGTCCCAGGGAAGGGGGACAGTAATTCTCTAAGCCATAGCTTCAGTGTTAATGTTTTTTGATATTCTTCCAAGGAATATCACCTCTGTGACTTCCGGCCATACAAACGAGTATGCTACCAGCACTGCGAAGCAGTCCGCTACTCCATTTTCATCAGTCTCAAAGACTGGGACAGTCACCGTCTTGACACCCATAGCAACACCAGGGGTTTCTACAAAACTGACTTCCGTCACCTCAGTTTCACAAAACATACGCCAGAAGCCATTGACAATGACCATGACCACAACCTTCAACAGTCAAGCGACATCTGCTGCTTCATCAGTAACAAGTATGTATCAGAATTGACCCGTGTTTCCTATGCTGAAAACAGTTGTGAAATGTTACCTGTATGTCACTGTGCCATTCTGCAAAAATAGAACTGTAGACAATGACGTCATATTAAATAAATTAGTGGCATAGATCTTCGTATTCTTGCTCCTGCAGAAAACGAGTCTCCCACTTAATAAAGCAGAATAATGACTGTGAACAAGGGAAGTGTCCTACCAGGGACTCGTATTTCAACATGGTTTGAAGACGTGTCATGCCTTTAACCCTGGGCCCTCATTAGGGAATAGAATTAGGCAGCATAGTCTCTATGATTTCTAAACCAAACGGCTAACTTTGGTTTTCATTCATTTGGGCCATAAAGATATTTTCAAATGGTGTTGGATCCAATCACATGTATCGGTGTCATTGTTCTTCATTTTTGGTATTTGTCTAAAATATGATGCCTGTGAAACCATAAATTCAGACCTTACCATTTCCTTTTTAGCGTATTCAAAGTGCAGTTCAACCTAAAAGCTAGTGATTACATTTATCAGAACAGCAGACCTTATGGTTTTTTTCTGTGTGTTTGTACATGTTTTTACTCCATAGTTTTATTACTACAATGTTTGTTTTGAAATCAACTGTAATGTCTCAAGGGCTCTTGATGCGATAACACCAAAGTAGTTTCAATTCCCAATTTATTCAAAAGGAGAAATTGCAGTGAGAACTGTTTACTCAGATTGGATCTGGTTGCAAGGTGACAGCTGTGTTGCCCAGACTTATTGTGAAGCCACAAACTCTTCAGAGGCCTAAGGAAAGAAAAATTCCCCAAATCGCACTGCCCCCGAGGCTGTGGTAGAGGATCCAACTCCAGCACCACATACACCTACGGATGCTCGGATGCTCGGGTTGAAGCCCCAGGGCGAGGGGGCGGGGATCCACGGGGGAAGGAGAGCCCAGCAGTCTCTGGACCCAAAGCAGGCGAGGGAGCGACTCTCTACCAGGACACGCTCTCTTCCTCCATTCAGCGTTCTTATGTAGCAATTCAGAGTGTTAGCTTATTATAATGTTATTTAAAAGCACTAAAGCATGTTTTGTTTTGTTTCGTTTTTGTCTAGTCACAGCAACTATTAAATCTCAAGAAAATATACAGTATCAAAATTTGATATTGGCAGCTTTGTTGGTGTTACATTAATACTAGAAGTTTTGTCAATTCTTGACACTGGAGGCAAAATGGATTATTGAAGAAGAGGCATTCAGTATAGAACCATGAGAGTTTTGATTGGCCAGGACATTATTATTTCTCTATTTCTATAAATGTCACAATAAAATACCAGAATGGGGCCGTGGATTTATGAACTACATTCCTATTAATCCTCTATGCCCGAAGTAAATCGTTGAAAAACGTGCAACGCTTCACAAATTTGCATGTCATCCTTGTGCGGGGGCCACGCTCGTCTGCTCTGTACAAGCCGATTTTGGTGTCTGTGCTGCCCAAACGAGCACCATTAAGACTGTTTTACTTGATGAATATGCAAGGACCTTCAAGAGACTTAAAATATTATGATTTACAGTCATTTATTTCTGAATGTGAAGTAATTAGATTCTTTTGCCAAACCCCTCAAGAATATAAACACAAACAAAGCAGAAAATTGCCTTTGATTAAGTTTGTAACGGCATTCTTGTGTCTATTGTTCTTTGAATTTTTAATAGATTATTCATGAACCCTAAGGTAGCTTTTAGACCTATATTAACAAATATTAACTTTCAGTTAACTGAGATAATCAAGAAAGTAGAGGTCACCTAGCTCCTTTAAGCAATGTTAAATTAATACCTAGATGGCCAGCAAGGAGTAGAAAAGACCTGGAGGTCAGGAGACTGAGTTGGCTTCTTGGCTGTGCCACTGAACAGCTGTGTGACGTGACTGAGCAAGTCCCAGCACCCTAGCTGTCCTTCGATCAGACTGGAATGCTCTAGTCCATGTATAGACTAGCTGAATATAATAATGAATATAGGTCTATGGATATATAGATCTGTATGTGTATCTATTCATTTAATCCTCCAAACAACCTCATGAGCTTAGGCAATAGAATTATCACACATTTTATAAATGCAGAAGATAATGCCCACATAAGTTAAGAAACCTGCCCAAGTGTCGGAGCCCGGATTTGACCACTGGTGACCCGGATCAGGCATCGGGGCTCCTAACCACCACCCTGATATATTCGTGTCTTTAATGGCAGGGGAGTAAATGGCAGGGAGCACAGTGTCTGTGCTCTACCAAGGTCACTTCAGGCTCACTTAATCTTTTCTGTGTACCTGTCACCCAGGCTCTGGGGGGCCTGATTTCTCAACACTCGTACCTGTGACTTTCCTCACCTGACCTTGGGCTCACTTTGCAGGGAGCAAGAAATGCCAGAAAATGTACATGACTCTGAGGAAGGTGAGAGTTGCTGACCCAGCAACTTTGGGTCAGATGGGACAGACTCTAAACAAAATTTATGCTTTCCATGGGTGCTATGGACTGAATATTTGTATCCTCCTCAAATTTATATACGGATACTCTAACCCCCAGGTGATAGTGTTGGGAGGTGGTGCCTTTGGAGTCCAATTACGTCATGAGGGCAGATCTCTCATAAGTGGGATCAGTGTCCTTATAAAAGAGACCCCATAGAGTTCCCTTGCCCCTCTCGTCATGTAAGGACCCAGTGAGAAGACAGTCATCTATGTGGAAGTAGATCTCACCAGACACCAAATCTGCTGGCACCTTGATCTTGGACTCTAGAGCTGTGAGAAATAAATTTCTGTTGTTTATACGCCACTCAGTCTAATATTCTGGTACAGCACCCCATGTGCACTAAGACAATGGGATTAGGTTAAAGCTGGAAGTACAATGCAATAACGCCCTCGTTTGGCTGTTCCCCTTCCTTAGTCTTACTCTCCCACCTCGTGTTCTCTCCCGGCACTTCCTTAATCAGTCATATGCACGTAAATCCGTGTCTCAAGGATCTGCGTCTGAGAGCCCAATGTAATACATGCAGCATAATGGGAGATCATTTTTTGGACCACACTTTTGGGGGTTCGAATCCAATGTTGGGGGTTTAAATCTTGTTCCATTGCTTTCTTATTTATTTATTGACTTATTTATTTTTATTGAAGTATATCTGACATATAACATTGTGTAAATTTCAGGTGTACATGTGCATTTGATACATTTATATACTGTAATATGGCGGCCATTATTATGAAATGCTAAAAGACCAGGTCTTAATTATTCCCACCCCAAAAAAAGAATTGATAATTACGTGACTTTCTATCTCTGTTTCCTAGTCGTTCAACTTCCCTCTAGCTCAGTTTCCTTATCAGTAAGTCAGTGGTAATAAGGTTCACTTATAAGATTGCTGGAGAATCAAATAGCTGGCACTTCTGAAGCACGAGACACCTTGTAGTGCTCAGAGAATGATGTGAGTATTTTTATTGTACGTTGGATTCTGGGTTCTAAATACATGTTTAACATTGCGTCCAAGTAGATAACAAACAAATCTATACAAGTAATCCATTCACAAACTCCAGTATTTTGAAATCTAACTTTAAGACTTTTATGTTACAAATACTCAGGCAAAAAAAAAAAAATATTGCCATGGTCACATGTTTTATTACAAAGTATGTAATCATATGAAATATATATTTATGTGTACCATGTCAGTTTATTTAGGATTTGATTTTCAGATTTGTATGTATAAGACAGTATTTTCTCTATAGAGTTCTTTTTCTGAAATGTGATCTCCCTCCTTTCTCCAAAAAAACTTAGCTACATTGACATTTCTTATATGTATTTATGCACAGTTTTGAATATAAATTTTCCTTATCATTTTGCTCTGAAAATCTTTTCTCTCAGAGATGTCCTCCATCCATTCATTCATTCATTCATTCACTCAACTAATTAACTGAAGACAAAAAGTACCCCACCTATTTGGCTCTTTCTCAGATGCCAAGAAGTAAGCGAAGATGCATCAAACATGAATCTGACATTCATACAGTTTATATTCTAGAAAGAGAACAGAAGTTATATTCTAGAGAAGTTAAGGGCAGAGAATTTGGTTGCCTTTTGGTTGCAACTTTTGGTTGCCTTCCAGCATCAATTCCCCCAGAAGACTTTTTACCAGGGTCCTGAATTTTTTAGCCACACCATTTGGCTATGAATGATTCCCACTTCCCTTGAGTGGCCTAAACCCATCTATGTGATCCCATCCTTGAAATGAACTTAAGTTGGTCAAATCACAGGGACCTTTACATGGTGGCTGACAGAAGAGCTGTCCTCCCAAAATAGGAAACAGAAAGTGCTATTTCAGGAGTTCGGGCTGCTATTTTTCTACCATAAGAGAAAATAGCCTAAGGTTGAGGACCACACAATGTTAAAGGCAAAGTTCAAAAATGAAGCTGTAGCTCTTAAAACCTCATAAATCTCTGGGCTATGGGATTTGCTTGAAATAAACCCAAGCAACATTCAGTTGAAATAAAAATGAGTTTGATGCTGATCGTTATTATCAAGGACAATTATTTTCTTCGGCCACCTTTTGTCTTTCTCCTCTTTAGACCATGAACACTGAGAGGACTACCCAAATCTGGATGAAGTCAGGTTTGTTAATTCAGACTTCTGAAAAACACAAAAAGAAGTTCCCAAAGTAGTATTTGAGTTCTATACTGCGTTTGAAAACCACATTTTTTTCATGAGGACCCTCAATATTTAGAACATGCCAAAGCGGTATGACTCATCCTAATTTATCTTTCTCGTCTTCAAAATGTTTTTCACGTTACTGCCTAGGCACAGCGTCCACCCTGGTCCACAGGTCGTACAGCCCACCTGGACGACATCAGGAGCCGCCTGCTTGTCCTCTTGGATACTTAGGAGGCTGCTTTCTGGACAATGCTCCCTCTCCCAACTAATCTTCCCAAATCACTTTTCATCTTGTTAACCTAACTGATAATGGTCAAAGGCTCCACCCCACCCATCCTGTAGCCGATGAAGTCCACACTTCTATTTCTGACATTCAGGATCTTATGTGGTTTGCTGCCCGTGAACTGCACAGTCCCATATGGGTGAATGCCCAGCCACAGGAATCCCTGCCTACTCCACTCCATGGAGTCCTTCTTCCCGCCATGGTTTTGTTCAGTGTTTATTCCATCCAATATGTCCTCCTAGCCACTCTTGAAAGTCCAGGTTTTGGGACACCTGGATGGCTCAGTTGGTTAAGCGTCTGCCTTAGGCTCAGGTCATGATCCCCAGGTCTTGGGGTGGAGCCCTGCATTGGGCTACTTCTCCTCTCCCCCTCCCCCTGCTTGTGCTGTTGCTCTCTCTCTAATAAACAAATAAAATTAAAAAAAAAAAGATTCCAGGTTTTGTTTCCCCTGGATGCCATGTCTGATTATTTTGGCACACATTTGCCTTGTTTCTCTAAGCTTCTTTCAGGAGACATGGCTATGTGGTAACATAAGGCAAAGACTTGGTTTGGAATTCAACATCTGGCACTTACTAGCTGTATGACCTGAGACAGATTGCTTAACTTTACTGAAACTCAGTTTTCTTATTTATGAAACAAAATACAAATCAACTTCTTTTAGTTCACTGTAAATGTAAAGGAGAAAATGTGTTTAGCATATTGTAATTTGTATCAAGCAGTTGAAAACTATACTCAGTTCTGTGCAACTTAGCACATGTATCTTTTTTTTTTTTCTATTGGATGCAATTATTGCATGCATGAGAGTTTTTCTTCTTCCCTGGAGTAGCAATTCACTGTTTTGCCACTTGTTGACAATTCACCATGTGGAGGAGACTTCTTCAAGGCCTTTTATTATTTGTTGTAATTGTCTGTTGTAATTAAAATATAACATTAAGACTAAATCTTGCTAGCTATTTTTTAGTATGCTATTGCTTACATCTTTATAGGTACGATCTGTTTTTAAATGGTAAATTGAATTGTTTTTCAGGTTAATCTGCATTTCAAACCCTGGCAATTCATGGAATTGAAAATTCATATAAAGTAGATATGATTTTACTCTTTCATACTGCAGAATATGGTTCAGAAAACTTTCCCCCACAGTTTTATTAGTCAACACATGCCTTTCAATGCAGCAATTGTATATCGGTGGTGTGCGTATATATGGGTTTCTGCCAATCTGATGTAGAGCGGAGAGACACACATGGATCAACACGTTTTATGGTACATAAGATTGCAGGAAGGGGGTTACTTCTCATAGGAACATAGTTCGACATCCCAGAGCAACAAGGGAGACAGACTTATGCAGTAAAATACAGAGACACTACAACTTTATTTTATGTGACCCCTCTCTTATCCTGGAGAAATGAATTAAAGGGTAATAGAAGAAAGAACCAGAAGCAGCACTCAGCTGAGCGAAGATAAGTAAACATTAAATTACCAAAACGACGACGAAAATCCTTGCAACATTTATGTCAAGTAAAGGGCTAGATCCTTTAACGAAGTGAGAAGGCAGCCATGACTACTGAGTTAAGAGACGAGACGTCAGAATAAAACCTACCTTGCTGGCACCTTGATCTTAGACTTCTCAGCCTCCAGAACTATGAGACATAAACGTCTGTGGTTTAAGCCCTCTAGTCTACTGGTCTATGGTACTTTGTTATGGCCACAAAGCAGACTAGTACGAAGTGTTCGTAAGTGGCATAAGGCTGAAAATAATTTAAAGTTGCTCTTTATTAAATTATATTAAATTTAAACCATGGACTACCACACAGTCATAAAAGAATAAGAGAGTCTATACATACTGTAGCGGTACATTTCCAGGACATACCATGAAATGTAAAAAGCAAGTGTCAAATATATAAGGTAATCCCATTGAGGCCTAAAAATAAAAGCAAGAAAAACTACACACACACACACACACACACACACACACACACATATATATTTAGAAAGAGAGAGAGAGGGAGGGATGAAAATATACACAGAAGTAGACATAAAGGGGTATGACTGCATAAGTATAGAAAATTTCAGAAAAATACAAGAAAATATTAATTTGGTTTATAGGGAGTAGAATGTGAATGGTAGAAGTTAGAGCTTTTTGCTTTTCCTTTCATGTCCTTCTGTATTTGAATTTTTACAGTGAATAAATTTTAACTTTATAACATGTTTTTTAAAATTCTGGTTTTATCCCTTACTAGCTGAATGTCCCTGAGAAATTAATTAATATGTGAGTCTCTATGTCCTACCTCACAAGGTGATTGTGACAATTACATGAGATCTTGGGAAACCCCTCACAGTGCGTGGTGTATACAAAGCATTCATTAAATGTTAGTTTTCATATTTCCTATGCATAATCTGTCTATGATATTACATATGTATTATATATACGCCATGCTATTATACTTAATCATACAATGCAAAGTCCCCAAAAGCCTTCAAAATTGTTTATTCCCTACAC
>NW_024423675.1:39751403-39769214 GCF_017311325.1 Ursus maritimus
CAAAATAATCTATTTCCTCTCATAGTGTTTTAAATTAAAATTTGTTATTTAGAGGGCACCTGGATGGCTCCATCGTTAAGTGTCTGCCTTCTCAGGTCATGATCCCAGGGTCCTGGGATTGAGCCCCATGTTGAGCTCCCTGCTCAGCGGGGACCCCATTCTCCCTCTCCTCCCCCTTGTGCTCTCTCTCTCTCTCTCAAATAAATACATAAAATCTTTAAAAAAAATGTTATTTAGAGAAATAGTTGACCAAGATGTATTTGGGGCTAGATTTCTAGGACGACAGACATGTTGATCCTCTGAAAATTCAATGATATCCTCTGAGTTTTTAGGCTCTTAGAAAAACTAAAAGACTTTTCTACCCCAAACCTGTTGTCAAGACTTCCCAGCCCAATGGCAGATGTCAGACTGTGTGGCTCCCCCCTGAGCAGGCCCAGCTCCTGCTGGGAGGGTCCCAGCAAAGACACTGAGACCTTCCTTGGTTCTGCATCAAACGTTTTCTGTCTCTCTGGGTTGTTTTTTTTCCTTTTTGGTCTCCTTTGAAGTAACAGTTGCTAGTCTGCTTTTTGTTGTTGTGTTGTTGTTGTTGTGCATGTTTTTTCTTTTACAGTTTAAAGGCCTAATAATTCCATCCATGAAAGGACAGAATTCAATTACTAACAGATGACCCTCACGATAAAATGCCACAACCCCAAATTAGAAGAGAGAAAAACAACTTAGTTTTTCTTTTACTCCAATATAACTTACATATAAAAAGAATCAATGTAATGGTGTATATTTTAAAACTAACTTTCAAAAACGTATTTTCACATCCTGAAAGGTCTAGTACTTGTGTTCATATTGACTTTATCATAACAATGTTGGCAGTTTTAGATAAAGTATATTATTTTAGCATTTATTTATCATCATTTAGGGATTATATTTCCTGAAGAAATTTAATAAATGAGCCATCTTTTTTTTCTTCTAAGAGTAGGGAAATAATCATTGAATGACATTTTTTATTCCTTCAGGCACAGTTTAAAGATTACATCTAACTGGAGGCAAAACAAATTAATAACACTGTCTCATGCAGAGTTCTATGTTGGCTTTTGTCCAGAGGTCTAGAATTCATTGCTCTTTAAATTTAAGTGAAAATAATGTAAGGGATATTCTGTTTTATCTTATACTGGAAGGAGAAACTGATGTTAAGTGTTTTTCTCTAAGATATAAAGTAATGTTGCTTTAGAATGGACAATAAGTACAGGTCTTCAAATCACTATCGTATTGAGTTCTGGCTCTCCAGGAAGTGTCTACCAGCAGCACAGCAGAACTCTTCAGTTCGGTCCTTAAATTAGACACATAATCCACAGTGCCACACATTCAAAGTTCACGTCTCCAGGGGATAAGAGAGATTTTTTTTTTTTAAAGATTTTATTTATTTATTCGACAGAGATAGAGACAGCCAGCGAGAGAGGGAACACAAGCAGCAGGAGTGGGAGAGGAAGAAGCAGGCTCTTAGCGGAAGAGCCTGATGTGGGGCTCGATCCCAGAACGCCGGGATCACGCCCTGAGCCGAAGGCAGACGCTTAACCGCTGTGCCACCCAGGCGCCCCTAAGATAGATTTTCTGAGCATTGTTCACAACTCACCATCACTGATTTAAGTCTAGATTCCAGTCATTAATCCAACACTCACTCACTAGGCACCACCCTGAGGAACTGTGCCCCAGGCTGAAAATCCAAGGATGAGTATGGCCCAGCAGTGAAGGACTTACGTTCTCTGGTCAGGCAAAAAGACGAGTCCCATAGAAAACAGGTAGGTTCCATGGCATCAGTAATAGTCACCATGCGAGCATATTTATTTGTACCCAGCACACTGCACATATTATCACATAATATTATAAATATTATTATAATAATATTATTAATATTAATATATTATTATTATTGCATCTTCACACAATCTGGAGGTAGGTATTACTGTCTAAATTTTACAGAGAAGGAAACTGAGGTACAGTTAAGTAAACTGAACAGAGGGGCACAGCTGCTGTGTACCAGGCTTGCTCTGCACCCAGAGCTGATCATTCAGTCCCATTCTCTGGGTGACTGTGCCTGCCTCTTTTCTGATCTGAACAGGCTGCAGTGGGGGTGTGAAACGGGAGTTAGGGTTAGAAAAGGAATTGAAATAGGCTCAAAATATTTTGTACTTTAATGTTACAGTCTGTTTCAAAGAGCCATTTGATTATTTATTTGTTTGCTTTTTAAAGATTTATTTATTTATTTTAGAGAGAGAAAGCATGAGCAGTGGAGGTGCAGAAGGAGAGGGAGAGAGAGAATCCTCAAGCAAACTCCTGCTGAGCATGGAGCCCAAGGGCGGGGCGGGGGGGGGAGGGCTCAATCCGAAGACGCTGAGATCATGATTTGAGCCAAAATCAAGAGTTGGGTGCTTAACCGACTAAGCCACCCAGATGTCCCAAAGAGCCATTTGATCTTTTAAATTAAGCTTTGCCCTCTGGTTATGAAAAGGGATGATAAAAAGAAATGGAAAAAGGCTATCTATGCTGGACCTCACCCAATGCAATTAGCCATGACCACAAGTACGAAATAGTCTTTTGTACTTCAAGAAAGTTAAGCAAAGAAATGAATACCAGTGGATGGCTTTTGTAATTCCAGCTCCTCTCTCGTTTTCTACGTGTTTATATAATTTTTATTTTGTTATATTAGTCACCATACAGTACATCCCCAGTTTTTGATGCAACGTTCCATGATTCATTGTTTGCGTATAACACCCAGTGCACCATGCAATACGTGCCCTCCTTAATACCCATCACCGGCCTATCCCAATCCCCCACCCCCCTCCCCTCTGAAGCCCTCAGTTTGTTTCCCAGAGTCCACAGTCTCTCATGGTTATTCCCCCTTCTGTTTACCCCCCCTTCATTCTTCCCTTCCTTCTCCTACCGATCTTCCTATTTCTTATGTTCCATAAATGAGTGAAACCATATGATAATTGTCTACGTGTTTAAACATGAGATCTCTATAAAAAGAAATGTTCGTTTTTAGGGCTATTCCATGAAAAGAGGACAACAAACTGAAGTGTGCTCACGCTAGGACTTGAGTTAAACACTGGGCTTCTGTGAGTGAATCTCCACTCTAGGAGGATAACCCCTACTGCATAAAGCCTTTGCTTAGCTTTGTAAACAGTTTCATACTGAATTCACCTTCTCAAAGCTCTTAAGTCTCCTGCTGTCTTCTGCTATTTAAATAAATAGGTCTCTTCGAGATGTAGGTTTCAGGAAAGCAAAGCCACTGTTTCATTCATCTTTGAGGTTATTTGTTTGCTTGCTTACTTAAGAAATTTTATATATAGAGAAAATAATATAACATTATTTGTACAAATACCATCCAGAATTTGTTAACATCTTGTCGTTTCTACTTTGCTAGTCATCTTTGCACTTGATCCAGCACATATGTCCATTCCTATTAGATACTCACGGTGACCTGAATTGCCAAAGTGACCAGCAAGGTAGATGCCAAGCACAAACTCAGGTTGTTAGTCTAAACAGGTCTGATGTGCCTTTTTTCCTAAATATGCTAGCCAACTCCTTTAAATAAAACCTAGAATAACTTTTGCAATTAATACTTTTTATCAGAGTTTAAATATTCTCAGGTCTGTAGTTACAGAAATCACATTAAAATGGATCTATTTATGAAGGAAACATAAAAAGCATGGGTGATTTATTCCACGTGTTTCTCAATCAGATAAAAGCCACACTCAATTTAAATGTCATAATTTACAATCAGCACAGATATTCAAAGAGAATTTTGCAAGTTTTAGAAATGTGGCCAACCTCCTTTTTCGGCAGTTGAAAGAATAAACCTAAAAAGGATCTGATAAATCGAGTTGTAATAATAGTTCCAAAAGAGAACTCATCATCTTCTCTCCCCCATGAACCATCACTTCTTTCAGATTTGTTTAAAAGTCCTAACCCCTAACATCAAAAAAGTTGGAAGGGTTTCAATTTCCACCTCCACAACAACCCTCGTGAACATTCTTTCCTTATTTCCAAGGCCACTTTCCCAATTGAGGCTGCTTTTCCCTCTCACATACTTTGTCCCAACATGTCCAGGCTAAACGCCTGGCTCTAATCCTCTGCATTCTAAAATCTCTACAACAAATCATGCCATTTGTCCAATTGAAACCCAATAGTCCCTCTTTGTCTCAAGAGAAACCCCCTTCTTGGCTTACAATTCATGCTCTCTGTGGTCTTATCACGAGATCCCCGAACATTACCAGGAATACCTTTGGTCATGGAATCCAGCCTTCTCATTCTGAATCTGGCAAAACTGAATTGTATCCATTGGAACTTGAGATTCTAGTAGGAGAACTAAATGTTCAGAACACCTCTCAGTTGGAAGACATCTGGATTCCCAAAACTTAAAACAAATGTGTCTTGAAATGTATTGATAAGCTCAGTAAGAAATTAAGGAAGATTTCCCAAAGGTAAAGGAAAAAGAATATAAAGTCAAAATCAGAGTGATAAAAACAGAAATTAAGGCTCCTGTGGGAATATATGGCATACGATGATCCTAGAGTCTCCAGGAATAATGGTCACAGGATAGACTAATCAAATGAGGCAGGACCGAACTTGACATAGACCTCTTTCTCCTGCACCCTGCATTTAAACATAGAACCTAACCCCTCTAAGCTCATACTAATCTAGTAAAATGGTGGACTAGAAAAAAATCTAACTACTAACAAAGGCAGCCAATGAAAAAGCTTGTCTGTCTCTGCTAGAGTTCTGGATTATTATGGACCAGATGTTTTTGTATACCACGCCCCTCAAATTTATATGTTCAAGCCTTCACTTCTAATGAGATGGTACTTGAAGATGGGGTCCATGGAAGTGATTAGGGTTGGGTAAGGTCATGAGGGTGGGGCCCTCATGATGGGATTAATGCCCTCCTAAAAGACACCAGAGAGCATGTTGTCCTCCCCTTCCTTACCCCACACTTACACAAAGAAGAGGTCATATGGGCACACAGTGAAATGGCAGCTGTCTACATGCCAAGAAAGAGGCCTCAGAATGAAACCTACCTGCCAGTACCTTGATCTTGGCCTCCACAACTGTGAGAAATAAATTTCTGTTGTTGACTTGTCTATGGTATTTTGTTTGGTAGCCTGAGCTGACCAAGACATGGGTAGAAGAAAATAATAACAATATTCTCCCCTGGAGATGTGTAAACAGAGGTCCACCCTCATGGGACAGTAGGATTCAAATTTATAGTCCTGTATGGTTGGGGAAATTCCAAACCAAGAAAATAAAGGATCCCTCATGCGTTGCCATCCCCTGGCACCGGCAAAAGCAAATACAAATATAATACTTCCTGGAGGAGCATCCTCTCGTTCAGCTTTCCATGGATTACATTAACTCAGCAAAACTTAACAAACACTTGGGGAAACAGACTATACACAACATATTTAGATTCCCAAGGACTTGAGTCATTGTATTATTAAGCATAAAGTAGAAAATTACTATGTATATTTCAGTTTTAAAGTGTTATTTAGTATACT
Source organism: Ursus maritimus (assembly GCF_017311325.1). NCBI lineage: Eukaryota > Metazoa > Chordata > Mammalia > Carnivora > Ursidae > Ursus > Ursus maritimus. Next base: position 39,756,953 of record NW_024423675.1, read on the forward strand.
TAAATGTTTTAAAAAATAAAAGATGGGCTTGGAAAGATGAGCAAGAAAGAGATTGAACGAGCATATTTGAAAAAGAACAAAACAAAATTTCTAGAAATAAACAAATAATTGAAATTTAAATCCCTATGGATGAGTTAAATAGCATATTAAAAAACAAAAAACAATTTAAGGAAGAATTACTGAATGTGAAAAATATCATTCTGACCTAAAACTTCTCGAAGACAACATTTCTTTCACTTTTATTAAAGTATAATTTGACATACACTAAGCTGCATACATTTAAAGTATAAAATTTATTAAGTTTTGACATACAGACATACTCATGAAACCATCACCACAATTGAGATAATGCATATACACATTATCCCCCAAAGTTTCCGCATGCTCCTTGGCAATCCCTCACTGTCTTCCCTCTTTGCTTCATTCTCATCCCAGGAAACTGCTCGATGGTTTCATATCACTATAGATGACTTGCATTTTTTAGAATTTTATGAAAAATAGAATCTTATCATCTCTACTTATTTTTTTCTGGCTTCTTTCACTCAGTACAATTATTTTCAGGTTAATCTATGTTGGTTTTATGTACCAGTGGCTCATTCTTTTTAATTGCGGAGTAGTGTTTCATTGTGTTTGTTTATCCGTTCACCTATTAATACACATTTAGACTGTTTCTACTTCTTGGTTGTTATAAAGAAAGTTGCTATGAACACTCTTTTACGTGTCTTTGTATGGCCATATACATTCACTACTCTTAGCTACTTAGCTAATAGAATAGCCAGAATATATGATAATGTATGTTTGATGATTTAAGAAACTGCCAAATAGTTTTTCAAAGTGGTGGTACCACTTTCTATTCCCATCTGCAGTATATTAGAACTCCAGTTACTCCCCATCTTGCCAACTCTTTAATTTTCAGAGGGAGATTCATGTAGGTGGTATCCCGGTGTGGTTTTAATTTGCAGTTTCTTAATAAGGAATGAAGTTGAGCATTGTCTCAAGGCAGTGGACATCAGGCAGAGAAGGAGATCTCCGGGAAACAAGAAACAAATGAGGTCAGTCCTATGATTTCCTCAGATGACTGTCCAGAGGGAGTTTCTGGGCTGTTGCACAGAAAAGTGAAACCCAGGCATAACCTGGCACTCTCTCTCTCTCTGAGTTGAGGAGATCACATTAGGAGTCCAAGGAGGTAAAAATCACCCTAAAAAATCCTACCCAAGACCAGGTGAAAATTACTCTAAAGGATTAGATGAAACAATGACAGAAATATCACAATGCAGAGAACAGAGCCTTTCCCCAACAGAGTGGAAAATCTTGTCATTCACATAGCATTAGGTAAAGTACTCAGAAAGGTTTGCCTTTGCAGTGGGTAAAATGAGTATCTAACAAAGCTTAAAAAATAAGACTCAAAAGTCCTGATTTCAAGTAACTTAACTACATCCCAGAACAAAGCTCAAAAATATTTCTAGAAATACAGACATATCCAGCATCCAGTAAGGTAAATTTAAAATGTCTGGCATCCAACCAAACATTACTAGTCATACAAAGAATCAGAAAAATAAAACCCATATGACAAAATTCAAACCAAACCAACCAGAACACATGCAAATGATAGAAATAGTAGACAAGGACATTAAAACAGATATTATAACTGTACTTCATATGTTCTAGAAGATAGATTAAAGTCTGAATATGGTAAGTAAAGATATGCTAGAGAACATACTTTTCAGATACTCAAATCTAACTTTTAGAGATTAAAACTACAATGACTGAGGTGAGAAATACAGTGTATAGTATTAAGAGCAGAGTAGATAATAAAAAAGAAAAGATAGGCAAATTTGAAGACAGAGTAATATAACTATCCAAAATAAAAACAGACTAAGAAAATGAATTTTAAGTGAGCTATGGGACAACCAGAAACAGCCTGAGGGGAGTGACAGAGAAGTCTCTAACTAACAGCGTACTGAATGATAAAACACTGACTACTTTCACCCTAAGGGAAGGAACAAGCAAGGAATCCACTCCCACCATTCCTATTCGTCCTGATGGTGGAGGTTCTACACAGTGCACTACAGATGAAATTTTTATTTATTTATTTAAAAAAAATTTTTTTTAAACATTTTATTTATTTGAGAGAGTGAGAGAGAGCTAGAGAGCATGAGCAGGGGGAGCAAGGGCAGAGGGAGAAGCAGACTCCCCTGCTGAAGGAGGAGCCAGATGCGGGGCTCAATCCCAGGACTCCAGGATCATGAGCTGAGCAGAAGGCAGACGCTTAACTGACTCCACCCAGGAGCCCCCAGAATGAAATTTTTAAAAAGAAAGAAGAAAAGGCATCAGATCAGAATGGAAGAAATAAAACTGTCTTTGTTCTAAAAGGGCACGATGATCCATGCAGAAAATCCATCTGAATCCATAACAATTCAGCTAGAACTAGGAGGTGAGTTTAGCATGTTTAAGGGACACAAGATCCATGGATAAAAATCATTTGTACCCATTGGTAACAATCAGAAAATGAAATTTGGAGGTCAATGCCATCTAAAATAGCATAAAAAATATTAGATAGTTAGGAATAAATTTGACAAAATTGTATAACACCTCTACACTAAAAACTAAACACACTGCTTAGAGAAATCAAATAAGAAAATATTCGTGACCTAGAGTTAGGCCAAAATTTCTTAGTTACAACACCAAAAGCATAATCATTAAAAAAAAAAAAAAGACTAGGCTTTACCAAAATTAAGAACTTCTGTTCTTCAGAAACACTGTTAAGTGAGAAAGACAAACCACAGATTAAGACAAAGTATTTGCAAATCAAATGTGTGGTAAACAAATTGTATCCAGGATCTTAAAGCACACTCAAGTCTCAATAATAAGAAAAAGAACATCCAATTTTAAAAATGGACAAAGATTTGAAGAGGCAGCTCACCAAAGAAAATATACGAATGGCAAATCAGCACATGAAAAGGTGTTCAACATCCTTGGTTATTAGGGAAATGCAAATTTAAGCCACAATGAGATACAACTATTAGAACGGCTGAAATTCGAAGAGTGGCTATTCCAGGTGATGGTGAGGATGTGAAGCAGCAGAAACGTTCATACCTCGCTGCTGGGAATGGAAAACAGGGCAGCCCTTTGGAGAACAGTTTGATGGCTCTTAGAAGTAGGAAACGTATTGCATACCACATGACCCAGTCCTTCCACTCTTAGGTATATATCCAAGAGAAAAGAAAACATATTCATCCAAAGAGTTGTACACAAATGTTCATTGCAGCTTTGTCATAGTCCCCAAATGAAAACAACACAAATATCCATCAAGTGAATATGGATAAGCCAGTTGTGCTGTATCCATACAAAGGGATGCTATCCAACAAGAAAAAGAATGAACTATTAGGAAAAACTGTCTTGTAGCCAGGTGAGAACTGTTTCTTGGGGCAAGAGTAGTGGTGTGCCTGTCCTAAGACCAGGCCTCAATCAGCCTTAGAGTTTCTATTTTCTCACTGGGAATCTTGCCACCAGCATCTGAACAATCTCCATCTAGACTTCTGGAGAAGATGATACATACTATGAAGGATAGCCTGCTTCCCATCTAAGGCCTCCTAGACCAGCCTGCGAGGAGCTGACTCCTCACCGCAGGAGAAAGCCCAGCCACCATTAACGTACCGCCTACCCCCCCCCCACGCTGCTTACGGACTTAGGAGTAAGCAAAGTAATAAACAGAAGAACCCCCTGGTTGATTGTAAACTACAATAAGTGTGCGTTTACTTAATGCCTTGGCATTTTGGGGTGGTTTGGTGCATAGAACTAGCTAACTGATAGAAAATAAATAAAAAATTGTGGTATATTCAGATAATGAAACTCAATAAAAAGATGAAAATGAGCCCATTATTTTCTACACACAAAAGCATGGCTGACTCACACATCATACTGAGCAAAAGCAGCCAGACACGAAAAGAGTCTAAAGCTCATAACGTTCAAAACAGGCAAAAATGATCGAAGTCAGAATAGTGGTTTTGTCCGGAGAGAGGCAGTACGTGGAAGAGGTCTTGAGGGCCACTTTTGGTGGACCACTAGGCTTCTACTTCTTGATCTTCATTCTGACTCCATGGTTAGTTCACCTTATGAAAATCCAATGAGTTGTATACTAGTGTTTGTGAATTTATATGTATGTAATTCGATAAAAGGATTTTTATTATTATTTTTCTAAAGATTTTATTTATTTATTTGACAGAGAGTGAGACAGAGAGGGAACACAAGCAAGGGGAGTGGGAGAGGGAGAAGCAGGCTCCCCGCCGAGGAGGGAGCCCAAGGCAGGGCCCTGATCCCAGGACTCTGGGATCATAACCTGAGCCTAAGACAGACGTTTAACGACGGAACCATCCAGGTGCCCCCATAAAAGGATTTTTTAAAAACGAATTGGTTGAACAGCAAATTCACCGAAGAGGAAATATAAATAAAAAGAGCCTCAGTCTTACTGGTATTCTGAGAAAAGCAAGGTGAAATAATCATAAATATCAGTTTTCACCTATCAGTAGCCAATAAATTTAAAAGACTGCAATACTCAGTCTTGAGATGGAATGAGGAACTACGCACACATTGCCAGTATGTGAATTTTAGGAAGTGATCTGACAAATATATTAAAATTTGGAATGCCTACAACCTTAACTCAATGCATTTAGGAATCTATCCTATAAAAATGAAACTACTAAGGATATACATAAGAGAATATTTACTAAAACACTGCTTACAGCAGCAAAAAAATTAAGTCACCTTGAATGTAAATCAGCTGTAAATGGCAGCAAAAATTGTGGTTTATACATATGAGGGGATTTCATTACGCGAATATTTAAATAAATGTATTATTACATTTTGACCTGCAAAGACATGGGTGGTAACTTGAAAAAGCAAATTTCAAAGTAATATGTACAGCGGTCCTCTTTCCTTAAAAAAAGAAGGGTGATTAACTCAATAAAATCCTATGTAATTTTGTGTTTCCTTGAACGTAAAGTTACAGAAGGACACAAATAAATGCGTTAACTTTCGTCACCTCCGAACTGGAATTTGGAGAAAGGAGGACATAACCCCTATTATACACTTGAGTTTTTTCCTTGTAACAAGTATATATTACATTAAAAATGGAACAAATACACATTAGATAATACTTTTTGTTTAATTCCCAGCATTTAAATTAAAAAACAATTAATTAAATGCAGTTTTCAAAGCTTACGTCAAGGTCAGTGCAGGTAGACACAGACTTCATACAAAATTGATTTTAAAAGGAGGAAAAAAAAACCCTAAGCATTCTCTCTCTCTTTTTTTAAAAAAAGATTTTATTTATTTATTTATTTATTTATTTATTTGACAGAGAGAAGGCACAAGCAGGGGGAGCAGCAGGCAGAGAGAGAGGGAGAATCAGGCTCCTCGCTGAGCAAGAAGCCTGACAAGGGGTTCAGTCCCAGGACCCTGGGATCATGACCCGAGCCAAAGGCAGACGCTTAACTGAGTCACCCAGGCGTCCCCTAAGAGTTCCCTTAAGAAACAGTGTACAGTAAAAACTCCCTAAACTTTCAAACCATGAGGGATAAAAATTTGACATTTGTGATCTCTTTTCAGGATCATTAAGGAACACCTCATTTCACATATGAATTTCATATGATTATTAATTCAAGCTGAAGAACAAATAGATCATTCCATAAAATATCTTTTAGCAACTTGGAATAAATATACTTTGAAACAATGTGAACCAACAATCTGTTGGAAAATTTTATTTGCTATATGAGTGGAAAATATTACTCAGTACTGACATTTCCTGTTTATCATTAAAAAAAGAACTTAGCTCTCTAACCTTGCAAATTTAATTCAGTTGTAAATCTTACAACTTCTTGCAATAAGACCTTGTCTTACATAACAAATAAAATGTATCTGGCAGGCTCATTCTTAAAAGAACTAAGATTTATCTTGAAAGTGAATATAGAAATAAAAAGCAAAGATAGGGGCGACTGGGTGGCACAGCGGTTAGGCGTCTGCCTTCGGCTCAGGGCGTGATCCCGGCGATCTGGGATCAAGCCCCACATCAGGCTCCTCTGCTGTGAGCCTGCTTCTTCCTCTCCCACTCCCCCTGCTTGTGTTCCCTCTCTCGCTGGCTGTCTCTATCTCTGTCGAATAAATAAATAAAATCTTTAAAAAAAAAATAAAAAGCAAAGATAATAGAACTAGAGAAAGCCAAGGGATAAAAAACTAACATACCATATGAAATCCAGTTGGATATAAACAAATCTATCTCAAGGCTTTCCCTTTTTAATGCCTGAAAATAGTCAATGAAATCAAAATGAGTTTCACAACTGCTCTAAATTACTGGATAATTACATTTAAGTAATTTAAAGCTTTTCCAAAGCTCTAAAAATTATTTCAGTCTAGATTATTAAAAGATGACAGCAGAAAAGGATACAAATCTTGGGTGTATTTTTTTACCTTGAAATTGTTTTATATTTCATATGTTGAAAAGAAATGCAGCAATTTAGGATTTATGACCTAAATTTGAATTCCGGTTTCAATTAATTAACTCACTAGACTTCATTTTCTTGCAACCATGAAATAAAATGTTGCCCAAAGCAAACAGAATGTTTTGAGTGTCAGAGTAAACAAAAAGTGACATTAGAAGGACACTATTTCATATCCACCATGCTTGCTTCAAGTGCTTTATAAAGATCTTCAGATAATTTTCCCAACAATCTTGTGAACAGGTAGGATCTCCCTTTTGCCAATGAAGAAACTAAGTGTCATGAAGTACTGTTTAAATTACCCAAGATCATATAAGTGGTAAATGAGCCAGGATTTGAAACCAGCTCTAAGTGACTAGGAAGACAGGGACCTCCAAATTTAGACTTCTATAAATTAAATGCATTGTGCAAGTTCTCACTGTTAGACTAAGTGAATGATATCTTTTTTTTTAAGTTTTTATTTATTTATTTGACAGAGAGAGTGAGAGAGCCCAAGCAGGGGAGTGGCAGAGGCAGAAGGAGAAGCAGACTCCCTGCTGAGCAGGGAGCCTGATGTGGGGCTTGATCCCAGGACCCCGGGATCATGACCCGAGCCAAACGCAGATGCTTAACCGACTAAGCCACCCAGGTGCCCCTACATGATGTCTTATAATACTACTCCGTGACATTAGGCAGAACATCTATTTTTTTCTGAGCCTCAGTTTCATAATCTGCAAAATGGCATAAGAAACAAAGCACAGTGTCCGTTACATAATGAGTAATCGACAAATAATTTGTTTTTTTTTTAAAGATTTTATTTATTTATTCGACAAATAATTTGTTATCTAAAATTCTATATTTTTTATAGATTTATTTATTTATTTTAGAGAGAGAGCACATGCATGAGTGGGAGGGGCAGAGGGAGAGGTAGAGAGAATCTCAAGCAGATTCCCCAGTGAGCGTGGAGCCCCATGTGGGGCTCAATCTCATGACGCTGAGATCATGACCTGAGCTGAAATGACGGGTCGGCCACTTAACTGACTGAAACACCCAGGAGCCCCTAAAATTCAATATTTTTAAAGGACTTTCAGAGTAATTTTGAGAAGATAGGAATTGTTATTTCTATTCTACGTATGGGTATGTAGTGTTACCAAGATCATAAAAGGTAAGAGAAAAGCCAAGGGGCATATTCAATAATAGGCCATGCTACTGATGGTGATGAAACACCGGTGTTCGGTTTCCATCCAAAAGGAGTAATTTTGCCTTGAAGTCATGAAGTTAAAATAGCTATTATGGAGAAAATACCCAATTTCATTTATAAAGATGATTTTAGAAAGTGGGAAATTTTAATAATTACAATAATGATAACCTAAATTTGAAACCTGGTTTCAGTTAACTAACTGGATGAGAAAAGCAGCTTTTTTCATCAGACTTCATTTTCTGCAAAATAAAATAAAATGTTTTCAAACAATAAGGGATAAAATTTAATGGTTGTGATCTTTTTTTCAAGGCATATCATATCACATATGAATTTCATGTGACTATTAATTCAAGCTGAAGAAGAAATAAATTATTCTGTAAAATGTCTTTTGGGTGCTTTTAAGGCAATATTTTTTCCAATCTTGGGCCATCCGTAAATTATCTCTGGAGATCTTTATTAGGCTCATGGTCCAATAAAATGCAAACCTTAATGCTACAAACTTCTATGAAGAAGCTCACATATATTACATACATTTCAACGATTAAGAACATGTAACTGACATTGACAAGGGAACGGACTTCCAGCAAACTCAACAGTCAAATCACTCTCCAGTGTCTGTAGCTCTAAGGAAGACCCCTCATTTCCACAAGAATTCAAAGGCCATCACCCTCTTCTGAGGAACTGCCTTCAGCCTTTCTTTAAAGAACTAAATGGTTATATGCATATCGTGCAATTAAGAGGTAGCCTTGGTTTCTATTTTGGAGAATATGACGCAACTTGCCAGAGTTTTAACATTAAGTAAAACTGGTAAGTTCATGTCTGGGGATAAAGCTACACAATGGTATCATTCAAGATAAAAATCAGTGACCCCATTTAGGTATTAAAGGCCACAGTCTGCAGTCCCTTTCAGCATTTCACACTAGGGGCTTTGGTATGATTAAGGCATTCTCTGATCAGAAAATGCAGTTACCCTGACAACAAGTAACGGCAGAGTTTCTGCATTCTAATCTGACATCACTATACGATGGATTTAAACTTCAGCCAGCAGCTGGGAGTTGGCTCTAGTACGAGCAGATGTTGATTGTAGCATCAAGTATTCTTTGCCACATGTGGGACCAGATGGGACTTCCGCACAGACAATTGTGTAATACTTGGGAACTCTAACACGGAAGCAAGAGTCTTACTTTTTAGCCAATGACTGCCGCCCTCTGCAAACCTAGAATTCATATTTTGAGGCTAAACTAGCAAAAGTGCTCACACATGTTTATTTTAAAAATACGCTGTCTCCCTGGCGGGGAGGGGGATTATACAAACAGGAAACTTATCAACAATGGGCAAGTTACTTAACTTCTCCGGGCTCCGGTTTCCTGCTCTGTAAAACGAGGATAATAATACTACCTACTTTCTAGGTTTTTTCTGATGATTGATGATCCATGAAATGTAGTGCTCTCAATAAGTGTTTTCTCATCATCTTATTTTATTTTGGTGCTTAAGCCAGTGAACAGAGAGGTTGTGTTCTAGCCATCCTCGCCACACGTCCCTACCCCGCTAAGATCCATTTAGTTGTACTTTCCCCAAATTATTCTTTCCATACAGCAGGAGATGGTGTCCAGACCGTCACTGCTTTCTTTCGCCTATACGATATACTTTGACAGCAACGTTCGCTTGCCAGTTTTAGGGGTTTCTCTGTTATTCAGGTGGCATCTCTTCTCCCCATCTGGACTGGGAGGTCCTTGAGGTGAAAGACTTTCTCTTATATTGCCTTGTATGGGCTAAAAGACATAGTCCTGAATGCTGTCCAAAGCAGGCGGTCATTAGACACTCATTGACTCTTCTTCGCAATTGGGAGGGTAGTCCAAAGGGATGTATCCAGCTGATTAAGATATATAGTGTATCAAGTACACTGATTTCTGAAACATACCACCAAGGGCCTCTCCTATATACTCTCAGGACTTCCTCAGGCCAAGCTGAAAGCCAGGAGGCTATGGGTAGTATTTACATGATCACTAATTGTTATTTACTTGGTCTTGCCTTTACTTACTATTTAAAGTTCCACATACAATTCAGTGAGATTGCAGTGATACAAAGATCTCTCTTTATTGGTAATGGAATGCATTTACAGTCAGCAAAGTCGCCGTCAGTATACAGTTTCTAAAGTGGGGCCATTACCTTATAAACATTAATGTATAGAGTTAACTTCAACGTATATATTTCACTAGGCCATAAATCTTTTCCCTTCATAGAAGAAAGTATCCCTTATATCTGAATTAGTTCATGTGGAAATTTTATAATGAAAGTCAGCTGTGGTTCCAGGAAACAGCTGGTGTTTTTGCGTGTCCGCATCTACGAGAAATATGCAATGCATCAGGGAATGACCTATCTCAAAACCATAAACTGCTTAAATCTTTTTCATGTGCAGACAACTAGTGGTGTATTTCGACAGTAGATGTGTGCTATGTGTTCAGTTTTTAGGACGTTTGTTGAAGAAAACAGCGTATTACTATAGAAATGGGTATAGATGCTACTTAGCGTGAAGCACATTTTAGGAAGTGCTATAAAATGGAACCTAGGTACGGTCTTCCCCAGGCTCCTGGGAGGTTTTAATAAATACGAAACAATGATCCTTAGTCAAGGAGTTCGTATCAAGATCGCTTGGGGAACTTTTCCAAATGACAGCTACAGCCACCCACCACCATAAGGGCCCGGACCCCATTCCTACAGATTCTAGTCAGATGACTCACCCTAGATTATGAATCCAGAAAAATACAATGACTCCGTGAAGCAAGATTCAACCATAATGTTTTTGATATGCGAGAGTAATATATTTCCTTATAAAATAAATATATTATTAAACTTCTATGTGTAGAAACACATTCATTTTAAATATACCAAGAGAGGCTTGATATTTTAAAGAACACACTGTGCAGTCTTTTATAACTTGATTAGGATTATCCGAAGCTGACCTCTGATTTATGAGTTTTATAAACTCAAATAATAGATATCTCATTGATTTAAAGTGAGATCCTACCACGGATGTAATGTTTTCCTGCTCATTTCTCAAAGTCTCATTCATAAGAACTAGAAAAAAAATCATTACTGCATCAAAAAGGAAACAATGGATGTCATCCTGTTTTGATAAGGGTGTAATTTTTTACATTGAAAACAGACACCAAACTAAAATTGGCATATTACATCCTGTGGGGACACACACAAAAATTCTCTTCCTTTCTTTTACAACTTTTTAGGACAGTTTATTACAGTTTATTTTATAAACATTATTACATGTTTATTTTATAAATATTATATTACAGTTTTATTACAGTTTATTTTATTATAAATATTATACATGTATCAAATTTATAAATTTGTAAGTTTCCAGTTTTGTTAATTCCAATATTTAATCAAAGTCATAGAATTTTAAGGGCTAAAGATCGCTTAGAACAACCTCTCAGTTACACAGATTGATAGTCTTTGAATTGTGTTATTGACATGAATTCATCTCTTGAGAAGCATTGTAGTGCAGCTGCATTAACCTTCTGCTGACCAATGGTTAGTGTGGGATTAGAACCCATGCTCTTGGTCTGGCTCTTAGGCCATGCTGAGATGCCAGTACTTCTAGTTCTTTCTCCAACAACATAGTTCTTGGTTTCAGGGAACTTTTCTGTGGGTGTTTTGCCATAAATTGAACTTCCAAATTAAAATATTATTTTTTCCCATAAGTCCCTTTTCATAGACTGTTACAGTGAAGGGGGATATAATAGGTCATTACCATTATTTTCACTTCACTCCAAAGAGGACTGCAACTCAGCTTAAACAGAAACTTATGGTCTTGTTCCCAATGATCCTTATGTTACAAGATGTGTGGCTACTCTCTTCGATGAAATTTTTTCCAATTCCTTTCTCCCTAACATTGTCTCTGAGATTTGACATTCTGTGCCTTTTTATAGCCATATGCATAATCTTTCACCTAATCATTTTAATTCTAGTCATTTAAATGATTTCTTAAATCACAAATGATACTTTATATGTGTCATTTCCTGTTAATGAATATTTTCAAACCCCAAGCGTGAAAACAGCAGAGTTCTGTGTGCTCATATGCCACCCAACTAGGTCTAAGTCAGTTCCCAGGACTTTTGAACTGATATCTCTGGAAGGTTCTGGTGGAATTTACTCATATAACCTTTGGTCTCTGCACTGATCCTATAGGTTCAAAAGTAGCCTTGGCTCTGAGAAACTGACTCAAAGGGCCTGTGACTGGATATAAGCTATTAGACATCTCTCACCCAAATCATTTTTCATTGCAGCATATATCAACTAGAAGGCTTGGGTTAGTAGAATTGTAAAGAGAAAGGTTCACTAATTTTGGTAGAAAGATCTGTGCTCGGTCTTGGCTCTGCATCACAGAATTTGTGTAATAGTGTTAAGCAAGTTACGTGTACAGCTATGCCTCGGTGTGTTCATCTGGAAAGTGGTGCTAATTCAACTTGCCTTGTGGGAGGTTGTGAGAAATCTAACAGGAAAATGTATTTAAAATAGTAAAAAATAGATAAGTATATTACCTACATACCTCCCTACATTTAAATAAAGG